>NC_041383.1:612517846-612546173 GCF_002162155.2 Triticum dicoccoides
TCTCTCTCTCTCACACACACACACACACACACCACACACACACTAAGACTCCATATCACACACACATGCTCTAGGCGGAGCATTTGTTCCTACCACCCTTCATCCAACCTTACCCGTATGATAAACAATCACCTTTATTTACTTGCATAACATGGACAGATTCCACTTTACTTTAGTAGTCAGCAAACTTATCATCTGTACCCTTATAAAAAACGAGTTGGCGATGATGGTGTGCCTGCCATCTTGTAATACATACCGTATGATCTATATCTGACGGATAGGAAGAAAACTATGATAATTTTACAAAAGATACCCACACCTCTCTCCACATCATTATCTCCCGCAACCTCATTACTCAGCAATTAAAAAAGGAATAAGTCTCTGGAACAATCTAGCATGCATGGTGGCCGCTGCCGCCTGCCGGCGCCGTCCATCCCCATGCCTCCGCCCATTCCGACCACCAGTCACCACCACGCTCCACTCCTCCTCGCCTTATCTCTCATCTTTCATTTTTTCGATGACATTCTCGAGATACCAGTTTTCCGATAAAATTCTCGAGATATCATTAGTTTTTACACATGGGATTACTCCTGCATGGGTCAATCACAACAGGTGTTTTGTAAAAAAATGCATATTGATGTTCCGCGCAATGCACGAGAATCTTGCTTGTAATTATATAACGCAAATCACGAGCAGGAAGTGACATTTTTTTGACACAACCACGTTAACATGGCCACGTAAATCACGAGCAGGAAGGAGATGGGAAGCGGGCTTTGGAGTAACATTTTTTACCACAATTTATTAGGAAACTGAGTGCAATAATTGAGTAGTTTTGCAAACTACCATTACTACTACACCTGAAACGGTTCAAAACCTATACTCCCTTGCCAGCGCGCACTTCCCGCGTGAAACGGTCAGCATCGCCCTGGAGCATCAGTGCCGCATTAATGCTCGGCCAGAGCGGATGCGACCTCTCACTGGCGTCGGCTTTGAAGTGGCGCGACGGCCGAGAGAGCGCCGCTTCCTGGTGCACGCGACTGCTCCGCATCGAGACTGGCCATAGGCCCTATTTGGATCCATGGGTTAGAGTTAGTTTGAGCTAGTTGGGGCTCAAATAGCCCTAAAGTATCCAAGCATGAGGGTTTAAATTGGAGCGAGTTGCACCGAACCCACCAAAAAAAAACTATCCCACCCAAGAGGTGCTAACTGGAGATAGGTCTCATTGGGACCACTGAAAAATCACTTTTCTCTCTCCATGAAGTGCTTTTATTGTCAATCTAACCCTGTCACCCAAACACCTCTTTGGCTACAGTTAGTTCAGGGTTAGTCATGAGTTAGTCTAATCTCTAGCTAAGTTAGAGTATCAAATAGGAGCAGTATAGGACATGCAAGTTGCTCAAAGTATACAGGCAAATTCGTACGTGAAAGGATTTTTTTTCTTTTTGAAAACGGAACGTGAAAGGAATTTTTTTTTAGAATGCTCTTGGCATGTCGCTAACATGTGATAGTTAACCGACCTCAATAGACGGCAGAAACGCCAGCCCGCCGCACTTTGATAGAGACGAGGAGGGAGAAGCGATACAGGCTGCTGGATTACTAGAGATAGGTGTCGCACGGAAGCCAAGAAATATGGTGATAGCGTGGGTTAGCCATGTACTAGTATGATGTAACTACACTAGGCTGTCGTGTTTCGTACTCTTCCGGTCCATTGTGGAGATGATTGGTTAATTTTATATCGTTGAATAATATTAAATATTATGAGTGCAGACGCTCCACCACGAGGTTCCTTGCTCCTTCTCGGTCGTCCAGAATCTATGTTCTTCCACTCTATTTTTTTACATGAGCTTTGTTCATGCTTTTGCCAACACGCGAGACATCTAGCATCAAGGCGCACGTGTTATGCAACGATCGTTCCATCTATATGAAGAACATGTGGCACTGGAACTACGAGGCGGACATGTACCCAGGAGTGGATGTACGAACCTGAGTAAAGTAGCGCAGTAAGTGAAGTAGAAAGGCACAAATGGTATGAACATGCGTGGCATACAGGGTGTGTTTGGTTGCGTTCTCGTCTCAGCATAGTTGTTCCCTCTTCATGCATGCTCAACTCAACACCCCTCTTCATGCATGCTCTCTTCATGCATGCTTCTAGTGTATTTGTGCTAAACTAGTGTGGACTCATGCACCCTCCATACACTCTACCAAACACCCAAAAGTAGGTCGAGAAGGGAACTCTTGGGAGGCATTTGTCTCTTACTACGTACTACCACTAAATGTTGTACGTGCAATGCACGCTGATGTTATGGAGTACGTGCCTAAGTACTCTACTACTACTATATTAGTTGGAGGCACATATTAACTTTTATTTTGTTTACGTGTATGCCCTGAGACCTTCCAACTAGACGTGTCTTTCTCTCTAGGTCGCACTTTGTATCGTTCATACCACTAAGTACTACTACATGTGGTCTCCGACCCATAAGTGGAAGAAGTGGAGACGCTCTACCATGCTATTTTTTTACGCTGGGCTCTACCACGCTGTTCATGTCCCACTCCTTTCGCTGACGTGTGGGACATCCAGCACGTGCCGTGTTTGGCACCCTTCGTCGTAAGAGTTGAAATGCTAGCATTCATCAGAAATAAAAAATAATTATAAATCGGCAGTGATACTATTTTTTTTTGCGAACCAATCAGCAGTGATACTATACCACGCGGTTTCCTTGCTCCACGATATCGGAAAGAATACTTCCGTTCGCCAACATGTGGGACGCCGACCATCGTGGTCCACTTGCCATGCACGTAGAACTCCAAGGGAGAGTCACCCAGGTCGTCGCGCCGCAGTAACAATGACTAATGAGCCGTCAAATCACAGGCCCACTCCCCACTTTGAAGTTGCTCGGACGAAGGAACCATCATGACTTTGTTGAATTCCGCTTCTTGAAGAAAACTACTGTACCAGCAGTACTGCTAGCTATAGTATTTACTCCAACAGAGGCCTCCTTTCGTTCATAGGATAGGAATATGAAAATCATAGGAAGTGAGATGACATGCATCTCAATTCCTATAGAGAAAGAGATGCCATTTGATGCATAGGATAGGAATTTTTCCATTTAGTCTAGGCTAATGTACTGGTAATTTGCTCTAAAAACTACAGTAGTAACTAGTAGTACTGGTACATGCTCGTACTCAGACACAGACACACACACTAACTACTAGTACTACTACTTCTCACATGCTGGCCAGACGCCGTCATTCTCCTTCCCGGCTTTGTCGGCGACACCCCATCGTGCTTGGATCTCCGCCGACCTCTCCGCAGCAGTGCGTGCGTCCTTTTCTTTCTTGCGGCGGCGGGCCTCTCTTTTCTTGAGTGCTTTCTGACTTTTCCGCTCCCTCTGTGTGGCTTTGGCCGCCTCTTGCTCTACCGCCCATTCGGCCTTGGCATCTTCAAATTCGTCCCACATAGTTGTGAGGTCGTGAGCGGCAATGAACTCGGCACGGCGGGATGCCATCGCTTCCCTACCATTTTGTGTGCGTTTGTGGGCGGCGAGGAACTCGGCACGGCAGGATGCCATCGCTGCCTTACCGGTTAGTGTGCAGCGCGGTGGCATGAACGACGTTTGGTGAGAGCTCTGGGGTGGAGTGGACGGACAACCATATAGTGCATTGGTTTGTCAAGAGCTCAAGGACAGAAGACAAAGCAAATTAGGATTCCCCTTCAATCCTAGTCATTTATTACCGAGTAAAATGCATTGGCGGTCATCGAACTTGTCTTGATAGCTCACTTTGATCATTGTATACGAGATATGGTGATTATACGGTCGCTGGCTCAGCGTATAGCTCCGTATTTGTATGGTTGACCAGTCAAACAATCTGCATGCGCCTCATCAGCTCGTGTTCTTTATCTATCTACGCGGGCCTACCTATGAATGGAGAAAGAAATACTGTAAAAACCAAAATTATGCGTATGTGGGGAATCAAACCACGGACTCATCGCTGCAACGCACCCTCGTCAGCCAAATGAAAATGAAATACTTCGCGTCAGACACTCATGCTCACGCTGTCAAAGCATGCTAATGCATGCACGTCGCCCTCTAAATCAAAGTCCTGCTCATGGCGCAATGCAAATGGCGAGCCCATCACCTGCGCGCCCCGGCGGTGCCTGACATTACTGTTTAGACGTTTGATGGAGGCCTACGCGAACGCCGAGCATGTATTCACCTGGCTCAACACCAACTGTCATACTCGGACCGCCTTGCTCATGTATATCGTCCATCACAACGACAATCTATAAAACAGCCTAAGCTAGAGAGGGTACTATGGTAGTATGGTACGGAGTATGTACTATCGTGAGCGACTGATCTTAATGCCACTGCACACCGAAACCCCTTCCATCGCTAGCGCGCGCTTTCTGCCTGAAACGGTCACCGTCTCTCCAAAATGCCATTGCTGCATTCACCAGACTTAACTGCAGGTGCAATTGGTGTGTCATTGACATGCGGGCCAGACGCCCGTTGGGCCCACATGTCAGTAACTCAAACACATCTGCAGTTAAGTCACTGAAGTAGCGTCCGCATTCACGCCCGACGAACCTACTCCGGCGCCAGTTGTCCATCCATCTGCCGCGGCTCATTGCCATTCGCCCGCTATATTAACTTGAGCCCCAGCTCCCAGCCATAGCCAAAGACCCACACTTATTATCCTCCGGTCCCTTCCTTCTGTCGGCACCACTTCAACCATGGCCTCCTAGCGCTCCGAAGCTCTCTTGGACGTACTGTCGCAGGAGCAGACAAGGGACATCGGCGGCTCCGCTTCGGGCGCGCTCCAAAGCTCTCTTCGACGTACTGTCGCAGGAGCAAAAGAAGGAGATCGCCGGCACCCCCCGGGCCGCCCTCCGCCGCCACGACCACGAAGCCGGCGTGCGTGCGCAGGCGTAGCCGGCAGCGAGGAAGAGTAGTACATGGTAGGTCGCCGCCGCTCTAATCCCAGGAAGGCCACCACTACTCCACTCAGTCGACACCAAGCTTGGTGGGGTAAACATCGGCGGCAGATTAGCCGCTTGACGGTGACATGGAGACGGAAATCTTCATAACCTTGTGCTCCGGCCGGAGGAGGAGGTTATCGAGGCGGATGAGGAGGAGGCAAAGGCAATGGCCGGCTTTCTCGGGTTCATGGCCGGACATGGTGGTCGGGCGCCAGCGATCATTTAGATTAGGTTTACAGTAGGTTTAGTACGGTTTGTGCGAAATATGTAATGAATTTCATCCAGTTTGTAGGAAAAGTTTTCGAAATGTAATGAATTTCATCCGGTTAATTTGAAATTTGCTTTGTTTGCATGGATTTCGTTCGGTTAGTTCATATAGTTGTTGAAAGGTATGCGGGCAGCATCGGATGGCATCCATCAGTGTCCTCGGACAAATGCCGGTGTAAATTTGTGGGCCAGCGCTGGAGATGCCCTAACTATCATGCTATAATTGCTAACAATCCTCCATTATTTGGCGGGGAACAGTTATTCCTCGATCAAAATCAGATCCGCGGTGTTTCGCACTCCTCCCGCGTAAGAGTGTAAAATCTTGCTTACATAAAAATGGAGCAAGTGGACGGCACTGTAGCATGTCATATCACTCGAACTAGCCCGCATAACAAGCGGGAAAGCACCGCCCTCGTCATTTTGTTCTGGATTTCTATCGATCGATCGCGCGAAAATGTTACGCTTCACAAGTTCTAAAGGAAAAGGCGGCACATTTACGACTCGTACGCGTCGCAACCCTGACAGTCCGGCTCGCACGCCGCTCACCAGAGGGGACACACGTTGTCTTGCAATTTCACTGACATGTGGGACCGTAATTGAATAAACCGTCGACTCCTCAAAAAAGAATAAACCGTCGATAGCCGAAATCTAATCGCTCGGCGGGCGTCGGCTGAGAAGAGAGAAACGGGGGAGGAAGAAGAGATCGCCCGCCCGCCGTGCACCGGACTCCAAGAAATATATGGTGATAATGTGAGGTGGGCCATGCTGGAGTCCGGACCGCTTCTGGAGCCCGCTCTCACTGCCCTGGCCCATCAAGATGCCAGCTGCCCGCTGCATGCACAGCAAGTAGTCCCCGCTTATGTGGAGGAGAGAGAGGCATCGACAAAGTCAAGGAGTAACAGTGGAGACAATAGCTTTCTTCAAAAATAAACAATGAATACTCGTTGCTCGTCCTCTATATCGGAAAGAATACTTTCATTCGCCGACATGTGGGACGTTGACCATCCTGGTCCACCTGCCATGCACAAAATTATCCTGGTCTACCCCGATCTTATCACTGGCCGAACCTTTCCAACTGTAAGTTGTAGGACCTTGAAGTATGTCTAGAGGGGGGTGATTAGACTACTTGACCAATTAAAAACCTAACCTTTTCCCAATTTTAGTCTTTGGCAGATTTTAACTATCTTAGCACAAGTCAAGCAATCTTCACACAATTCAAGCAAGCATGCAAAGAGTATATGAGCAGCGGAAAGTAAAGCATGCAACTTGCAAGAATGTAAAGGGAAGGCTTTGGAGAATTCAAACGCAATTTGAGACACGGATGTTTTTGTCGTGGTTCTGATAGGTGGTGCGATCGTACATCCACGTTGATGGAGACTTCAACCCACGAAGGGTAACGGTTGCGCGAGTCCACGGAGGGCTCCACCCAAGAAGGGTCCACGAAGAAGCAACCTTGTCTATCCCACCATGGTCGTCGCCCACGAAGGACTTGCCTCACTAGCGGTAGATCTTCACGAAGTAGGCGATCTCCTTGCCCTTACAAACTCCTTGGTTCAACTCCACAATCTTGTCGGAGGCTCCCAAGTGACACCTAGCCAATCTAGGAGACACCACTCTCCAAGAAGTAACAAATGGTGCGTTGATGATGAACTCCTTGATCTTGTGCTTCAAATGATAGTCTCCCCAACACTCAACTCTCTCTCATAGGATTTGGATCTGGTGGAAAGAAGATTTGAGTGGAAAGCAACTTGGGGAAGGCTAGAGATCAAGATTCATATGGTAGGAATGGAATATCTTGGCCTCAACACATGAGTAGGTAGTTCCCTCTCAGAAATGGTAAGTTGGAAGTGTAGGTTTGTTCTGATGGCTCTCTCTACGAATGAAGAGGAGGTGGAGGGGTATATATAGCCTCCACACAAAATCTAACCGTTACACACAATTTACCAATCTCGGTGGGACCAAATCAACAAACTCGGTCAGACCGATTTAGTAAACCTAGTGACCGTTAGTGATTTCGATGGGACCGACATGCAACTCGGTAGGACCGATATGGTTAGGGTTAGGGCATAACGGAATCTCGGTGAGACCGATTACACAAACTCGGTGAGACCAATTTTGGTAATTAGCTAACCAGAGAGTTGGTCAGGTAAACTCGGTGGGATCGATTTGCTCATTTTGGTGAGACCGAAATGTTACAAAAAGGAAACAGAGAGTTTACATTGCAATCTCGGTGGGACCGATCGCTCACTTCGGTTAGACCGAAACGCTACGAAGGGAAACAGAGAGATTACAATCCCATCTCGGTGAGTCCGAGATCCCTATCGGTGAGACCGATTTGCCTAGGGTTTGTGGGAGTGGCTATGACATCTGAACTCGGTGGCGCCGGATATAAAGAATCGGTGGGGCCGAGTTTGACTTTGGGTTTAGGTCATATGTGGATATGAGAAGAGAAAGTAGTTGAGGGTTTTTGGAGCATATCACTAAGCACTTGAAGCAAGAAACTCATCAAGCAATACCTCATCCCTCCTTGATAGTATTGGCTTTTCCTATAGACTCAATGTGATCTTGGATCACTAAAATGTAAAATGTAGAGTCTTGAGCTTTTGAGCTTGAGCCAATCCTTTTATCCTTAATATTTTGAGGGATCCACTTTCATCATCCATGCCATGCCATTCATTGAGCTTTCCTGAAATATTTGTCTTGGAATAGTATTAGCTCAATGAGCTATATGTTGTTATGAATTACCAAAACCACCTAGGGATAGTTGCACTTTCAATCTCCCCCTTTTTGGTAATTGATGACAACATATAGATCAAAGCTTCGACAAATGATAATAAGATTGAAAAAACATCGTCGCTTTGAGAAGTATGTGATAAGCAAGAGCTCCCCCTAAATTTGTGCATAGTTTAAGATTTGCTTTGGACTTCAAATGCACAAGGAATTAGGCTCATGGGTTACTCTTCCATGTCACATACATCTTGGTGGAGCACTCAAAATATTAAACACTGAATACATGCACTCATCACCAAGCAAAGTGAATGATCATATAAAGATAAATAAGATAATATCATTTAACAAGCATAAGTGTAGCTTATGATCAAACACATGATCATCAATGTCTCACAGGCAATAACGTAGTATCTCAAGCAAGCAAAATCAAAAGCAAATAAAGTTCAACCATGAAGACAAGAGAGAACAAAAGCAAACTCTCTCTCTCGAAGCCTATGATCTATACATTTTTCTCCCCCTTTGGCAACAAGTTACCAAAATTCCTAGAAAATGCATAGTACTATTTCGTCTCTCAGGCTTGGTCTTCAGTTGGTGGTGTAGAGATGGCTCCTTGGACGAAGACTTCAGTTGATGTGGATGGAGCTGAAGGAGTTGGTGCTGGAGCTGGTTGCACTGGAGCTGTAGCTGGTGCAGATGAAGTGGCTCTTGTGTCTGTTACTGGCTCTGCAACTGATCTCTGAGCTCGAGGAACTCTAGCAAATGCATCAGTAGTTGTCCTGTCCTTCCTCTCCTGCATGTCATCCTGTAGCTGCTCCACAACTAACTAAATCTCAGTTACTTTGACATCTAATCATAGAATTTTTGTTCCATGATTCTTTCCAGGCTCTCCTGGTTTTGAGTTAGGGTGGCCAACCCCTTCTCAATCCTCAGAGTTGATGCTATCAAGTAAGCAAGCTGGTCCTTCTTGCTCTTCAAATAGTACTCAGATGCCTCCTCTAGAATTGGCATCTTGGCAGCCTTCTCCTTCTTTGCCTTCTCCTTCTTCTCTTGAGCTTGCACTGAGGATGGTTCATTCTCATTCATCACAACTTGATTGTCCTCAAAGTCTGGATAGAGAACAAAGTGTTCCTTATCCAACAGATATTTGCCTGTGCCCATCTTTGAGTTGATCAGCTCCTGGATTTGTGGGGCATATCCACAACTTCTCTTTTGGTCTGCTGCTGTCCTCTTGATAGTCTCAACCATGAGGCTCATGACCTTGAATTTCTGTGGCACATCAAATATGTGTAGCAAATTAATTGCATGCCCTCTGATAATGTTGTGGTCACCTGACTTGGGCAAAAGAGTGTGCCTAAGGATCCAGTTGATCATTGGCAGCCCTGACAGAAGAAAATGGACAGACCCAAACTTGAAAGTCTCAAGTGCTTTGTCTGGGATCTCCTTGTACATATGTGACATAGAATTGTGATCCTTTTTCTTCTTGGAGTAGAAATCCAAGTCATATTATTTCTCCTATGGGGCATTTATCAGATTTTCCCATTCCTCAATAGTTGATTGGTATCTCGTACCTTCAGACATCCAGACTATTCTACCATCAGGATAAAAATGTGCTATGGAGTAGAATTTCATAACTAGCTCATCATTCCAGTTTGTGAACTTCTGTCCAACAAACTCATCAACTCCAGAAGCCTTAAAGCTGTCAAATACTCCTGGGTAGTGATCCTCATTTTCCTTCATGAATTTCCAGTCTACCCACCTCATGTCACAAACTATGGGCTTCTTATCCAGCAGCACAGTCTCATAAAAGTCCTGCTGTTCCTTAGTGTGGAACCTGTAATCAACAGCAGTTCTTCTCCTTATTGCATATGGATCAGACAATCTCCACTGCCTGAGCCCTGCATCTTTCCTCAGCTTCATATTCTCAGCCACTGGATGAGCATCATTGTGGTCTGGAATCTTGGGTTTGAGCTTCCTCAGGACTTGTCCTTCATCATCTTCCTCAGCAACAACTTCAAGCACTGGGGCCTTGTTCTTCTCAGCAGCTGGTATGCTCCTGGTATTCCTCTTAGGTGTAGACTTGGCCTTGGAGGCAGCTTTGGGTGCTTCTTTGGGCTTTGATGATGCAACCCCTGACCTTATAGCATCACCCATCAGCTTTTGTGCCTTGGGTGCTGGTGCAGCAACCTCTTCTTCATCCTCCTCTTCCATCATGGAAGGTTATCCAACAACTCTGGACATGGTCTTCTTGACCCTTTCCTTCATCTTCTTTCCTTCTGCAGCTGGCTCTTTGGAATCAGGTTTTTCAGGTTCTTGTGTTGATCCTCTGACCTTCATCATAGGTGTCCTCTTGGTAGGGACCTTCCTATTAAGTCCAGGCTTTGTAGTCTTTGCTGAGCCATACTCCTTTTTGAGCACTACCTTCTTGGAAGTAGCCTCATCTTCAGCTGCCACATAGTCCTCATCCTTAGAATCTGAGGTTCTCTTCCTTCTGGCTCTTGTGGCTGCTTTGGGCAAATTGCTAGGAGTGCTTCTGCTGCCTTCATCTGAGGAACTAGAGGGACTAGTGCCCTCACTCATGTGAATCTGCTCTTCTTTCCTGTTCTGGCTGTCACTTTGGTCTGACATGTTGAATACACTGACTGCTGACCCTGTGAATAGTTATAGATGAGATAGAATGGATGAGCATCACAAAATGCAGAGATTTTTGCAAACGAATGATTCAAAAACTTAGTTTTAGTTTTCCACACAAAGCATTTCGGATCAACCGATTTTCAAACTCGGTGATACCGAAGCAGCTTTTGGAACCTAAACTAGTGATCTCGGTCAGACCGAGTCACAGTTCGGTGGCACCGAGACTGCTAGGGTTTCACTGAGTTCTAAAATCGGTCACACCGATTAGCAATTCTCGGTCAGACCGAGAGTCACTTGTGCAATGGCGTTAGCCAAATCGGTGGGACCGAGTTTTCAAATCGGTGGGTCCGAGATGGTTTCAGCGGAAACCTAACCCTAAATTTTCAAATCGCATCTATTCTAAGGATTGTTTTGACTGGATAGAGGTGTTTCAATCGTGGCAAGAATCATAATGAACACAATGTTCTAGGAGTTGGACGGGGATAGCACTGTGATCGAGTCCATACCCTAGTTTGGCGATGAACTCGCTACGGCAGCAACGGCGGGGATGAATTCCATTGACGGCGACGGAGACCAGCGACTGGAGGCGGCTGGCGACGAAGTCGACGATCCGAAGACCTAGGAGGCAGAGCGAGCTATGCGCAGGCGAAGTGGTTTGGAGAAAGTTTTCCAAATTTTGCCCCATGTGTATATATAGCCCGACCCTGTCGGTGTGACCGAGTGGAACAACTCGGTGGCACCGAGATGCATAACTGTTGACAGTTACAGCAACTCGGTGTGACCGAAAAGTTCAAATCGGTTGCACCGAGATTAAAAACCTAGATCGACTTAGTGATCTCGGTATGACCGAAATGGAAGAATCGGTCAGACCAAAATTCACAAAGAAGTTTTGGAAGTTTAAGTCCATGACGAATCGGGGACTCCGAGTGCTCCTCACACAGAGTGGTTCGAATCTGACTTGATCAAATTTTGTGATGTAGCATGAATAGAGTTTGAGACAAGAAAAGCATAGATAGCTAGAGAAGGTTCTTAGGCATTCTTGTTCATCCACTTGGCAAGAGAAAAAGAAGCCAATCAATCAAAGCAACAAGTGGATATCCTCGAATGAGTTAAGTATGCAACCAACATGCTCACACAATAAAAAGGCAAATGAAATATGTGGCAAAGCATGCACAATCAATTCTAGCATCTATCAAACAATTGGCGATGACTAGGTCATCTATATATGAGTATATTGACTTAGGAGTCAAATGAGAACATTTGATCCTAGGTCATACTCATCGTTTAAGCTCAAGTGGGGTTACCACTTTTACATAATGCATTGATATGTTCATATCATTAGAGTTACTTTGACTCAATTCTTAGAGTTAAGATCCCCCTAGATGTGAGATCCCCCCTTAGAGGGATGAACTAACCTTGGGTTTTGTCGATGATGACTTCATGTAGGTGTTGAAGATGTGGATGCTCAATGTTGACGTAGATCATTTGGAGCAATCCTTTGGAGTGATTTGCACTTTCAATACCTACACGGGTTAGTCCCACAAGGAACAAACAAGTATATCCATAGACATAGAGTGATGTTCACACAAGATGATGTCCATGAAAGCATTAGGTTACCTTGTCCCTTGCCTTACCAACATGAGGGTTTGTAACTCCTTGAACTAGTGAAAGATGTGAAAGTTGATTGCACTTGTCCTGGCCATAATGATATGAGTGAAGAATGTTGGCGGAGTCACCCTCAAGAACTCTCTAGTTCTTCTTCTTCGGGATCGACATCATCTTGATGGGAATCCTTGGAGTTGTAGTTGTGCTTGATGAAGTAGAACTTGACATAGTCTTGGGAACCCACTTGACCAAGGCCTTAGGAGCTTCTTCGAATGCATCAATCTCCTCTTGAAGCTTGTCCTTGCCTTTGTTCTTATGTTCTTGTGGTGGAAGATCATCTTGATCTTGTGTTCCCTTGAAGGAAGTAGGATCATACTTCTCTTGTTGAGGAACAAACTTTGTCTTGGGATATTGATCTTCTTCCCACTCAACTCCATTGGCATTGAACTTTTGTTCAAAACCAACACCTTGGTTCTTCCGGTGCCTTCCTTGCTTGCGTACAATTTCCTCGAATTGCTTACTCCCGGCGAGGCTCTTGTAAACACCTTTCTCTATAATTCCCTTCAATAAGCTATTTTCTTGCTCAAGTGTAACTTGGCTAAGAGAATCATTAGTGGAATCAAGAGAACTACTAGAAGAAACAATATTGGATTTAGCATGATTATTGTTACTACTAGAGGAAGAATCCTTTTTGTTCTTGTTATTGGACTTGACTTGAGGCATGTAAGTAGATAAGAGTAAACGCTTGGCAATGTAAGAAGAACTTTTCTTACAGAGATCATCATTGATTGCCTTTAAGAAAACTCATGCTCTTGCTCAAGGTTGAGCTTTTCAAAGCGTAACTTCTCATGAGCCCTTAAAAGTTCTCGATGATCTTCTAAGATAGTTTCATGAGCTAACTTAAGAGTGTTTAGTTCTTTAGTTAGAAGCTCAATCTTCTCCTTATCATTGTCATTCGTTTTATCTTGTTTAGCATGATTAATTGACGTTTCATCATAGTATTCATCACTAGAGTTGTCAACAAGTAAATCATCATCACCTAACAAGTCATCTTCATCACTATTGAAATCAACATACTCGGGATGAGTTACCTTAGGGCCTTTGGCCATGAAGCATCTTCCAATTCCTTCATTTGGTGAATCAAATATGTTGTAGGAGTTGGTCGACACAAGTGCTAGACCGGCAACACCTTCATCTTGAGTATGTTCAGAGTCGGAGTGATAGCTTCTCTCGGAGTGATGTTCAGAGTCAGAAATGGATACCCATTCACCAACATGAGCTTGATGTCTTCGTTTTGTGTAGTTCTTTGATGACTTGTCCTTCCTTTCCGAATCCTTGCTTCTCCGAGATGTTCTTCGTTCATAACGATCATCTCTACTCCTTCTCTCTCTTGGCGGTGATTCTTCTCTTCTACTTCTTCTCTTGGGAGAATCTTCTCTTCTTTTGTAGGGTGTCGTACACTCATTGGAATAGTGTTCGGGTCTCCCACAATTGTAGCAATTGCCCTCTCGATTGGAAGATCTTTTATCATTGTAAGACCTTGACTTGGAGCTTCTTTCTTTGCTTCTACTCTTGTAGAATTTGTTGAAGTTCTTCACCATTAAGCTCAATTATTCATTGAAGGTTTGTTTCTCACTTGATGATGTAGGGGCTTCACATGAGGCTTTGTAAGCACCACTTGACTTGTTGTGAAGTTCCTCTTTATCCTTGAGTGACATCTCATGAGCAACAATTCTTCCAATGACCTCCGTTGGCTTGAGATTCTTGTAATTGGGCATCATTTGGATCAATGTGCACACGGTATCATATTTTCCATCCAATGCTCTTAGGATATTCTTGATGATGAATTTGTCAGTCATCTCTTCACTTCCTAAGCCAGCAATCTCATTTGTGATAAGAGCAAGCCAAGAGTACATTTCAGCGACACCTTCACCATCCTTCATTTTGAACTTGTCAAGCTAACTTTGGAGCACATACAACTTGGATTCCTTGACGGAGTCGGTACCTTCATGCATATCAATCGAAGTATCCCAAATTTCCTTTGCATTCTCAAGATGGCTGGTTTCGTTGAATTCTTCGGGGCACAATCCGTTGAAGAGGATATCAGAAGCTTGAGCCTTGTACTGCAACATCTTCAATTCATTTGCACTAGCTTCACGGCATGGTTCTCTCCCATCAAAGAATTGACCTTGCAAGCCAATACACACAATAGCCCAAACGGCGGAGTTATGTCCGAGAATATGCATTTTCATCTTATGCTTCCAACTAGCAAAATTAGTGCCATCAAAGTAAGGACCTCTACGGTGATAATTTCCCTCGCTAGACGCCATACTCTCCTAGGTTGTGAAACAAAGGCTATGACCACCAAAAGATATGAAAATCAAAGCAAATGGAGACCAAAGCTCTGATACCACTTGTAGGACCTTGAAGTATGTCTAGAGGGGGGGTGATTAGACAACTTGACCAATTAAAAACTTAACCTTTCCCAATTTTAGACTTTGGCAGATTTTAACTATCTTAGCACAAGTCAAGCAATCTTCACACAATTCAAGCAAGCATGCAAAGAGTATATGAGCAGCGGAAAGTAAAGCATGCAACTAGCAAGAATGTAAAGGGAAGGGTTTGGAGAATTCAAAGGCAATTTGAGACACAGATGTTTTTGTCATGGTTCCGATAGGTAGTGCTATCGCACATCCACGTTGATGGAGACTTCAACCCATGAAGGATAACGGTTGAGCGAGTCCACGAAGGGCTCCACCCAAGAAGGGTCCACGAAGAAGCAACCTTGTCTATCCCACCATGGACGTCGCCCAGAAGGACTTGCCTCACTAGCGGTAGATCTTCACGAAGTAGGCGATCTCCATGCCCTTACAAACTCCTTGGTTCAACTCCACAATCTTGTCGGAGGCTCCCAAGTGACACCTAGCCAATCTAGGAGACACCACTCTCCAAGAAGTAACAAATGGTGCGTTGATGATGTACTCCTTGCTATTGTGCTTCAAATGATAGTCTCCCCAACACTCAACTCTCTCTCATAGGATTTGGATCTGGTGGAAAGAAGATTTGAGTGGAAAGCAACTTGGGGAAGGCTAGAGATCAAGATTCATATGGTAGGAATGGAATATCTTGGCCTCAACACATGAGTAGGTAGTTCTCTCTCAGAAATGGTAAGTTGGAAGTGTAGGTTTGTTTTGATGGCTCTCTCTACGAATGAAGAGGAGGTGGAGGGGTATATATAGCCTCCACACAAAATCTAACCATTACACACAATTTACCAATCTCGGTGGGACCGAATCAAACAAACTCGGTCGGACCGATTTAGTAAACCTAGTGACCGTTAGTGATTTGGTGGGACCGACATGCAACTCGGTAGGACCGATATGGTTAGGGTTAGGGCATAACGTAATCTCGGTGAGACCGATTACACAAACTCGGTGAGACCGATTTTGGTAATTAGCTAACCAGAGAGTTGGTCAGGTAAACTCGATGGGACCGATTCGCTCATTTCGGTGAGACCGAAATGTTACAAAAAGGAAACAGAGAGTTTACATTGCAATCTCGGTGGGACAGATCGCTCACTTCGGTTAGACCGAAACGTTACGAAGGGAAACAGAGAGATTACAATCCCATCTCGGTGAGTCCGAGATCCCTATCGGTGAGACCGATTTGCCTAGGGTTTGTGGCAGTGGCTATGACATCTGAACTCGGTGGCGCCGGATATAAAGAATCGGTGGGGCCGAGTTTGACTTTGGGTTTAGGTCATATGTGGATATGAGAAGAGAAAGTAGTTGAGGGTTTTTGGAGCATATCACTAAGCACTTGAAGCAAGAAACTCATCAAGCAACACCTCATCCCTCCTTGATAGTATTGGCTTTTCCTATTGACTCAATGTGATCTTGGATCACTAAAATGTAAAATGTAGAGTCTTGAGCTTTTGAGCTTGAGCCAATCCTTTTATCCTTAATATTTTGAGGGATCCACTTTCATCATCCATGCCATGCCATTCATTGAGCTTTCCTGAAATATTTGTCTTGGAATAGTATGAGCTCAATGAGCTATATGTTGTTATGAATTACCAAAAGCACCTAGGGATAGTTGCACTTTCATAAGTTGTTCAGACGAAGGAACCATCATGACTTCGTTGAATTCCGCTTCTTCAAGAAAACTTAATGTACCCGCAATACTGCTACCACACGCGAAGACTGGACGGCACTGTACCACGTCATATCACTGAAACCCACTAGGCCAAACTACCTAGGTCATCTATTTTGGAATGGAGGGAGTACGTCTCTGCACTGCTATGATTTTGTGTTGCACGTTCTCTGTACTTTTGCTACGATTTTCCTACCCTATGAACCAAATGAGTCCTAAATGTATGTCGACTATTGTCTGATCGATCGCTAAGCCTACAATTTTAGGAGCTAGGGCTATTGGTCGATCGACGAGGGATAAGTATAAGCGTACCACGAGCTCATCAGCCCCAACGTTTCTCTTCGGTGAGTGTTTTGCATGTACTATAGCTCGCACAGTAGCTAGCCTACTAACACCAAGAATCATAAAACAAGCCCTGCTTATATGATAAACAGTTCAAACTTACATCTAAGCATGCCATATATTACATCAAAAGCTGGTGAGGATACATCTGTTTCCATAACTCGGAGAGGGTTCGCATGATTCATCACATGATTCACTATCAAACAAAAGTAGCAAGATCGTCCCACACAAGACAGTGCACTAGCCCTAAGATGGTTTGATAACACGCATCGTTCTAGTAATTAAACACAGGGCAATGCAAACTACCCCGAAGGATTAGCGCGACCAACTATTTCTTGTCATCGATCTCTCGGGCAATGACCACAGCACAGACAGCGGCATGGGAATCGATTTCTAGGGCGATGTCCACAGGACTGACAGCGACATCGGAATCGATCTCTGGGGCGATGTCCATAGGATGGACAGCAGCATCGGAATCGATCTCCGGGTCAATGCCAACAAGGCGGGCCACAACATCGAAATCATCAAGGACAACCACCGGCACCTGCACAACCCTAACATATTAGCAAGCACATTGCAAATAATCAAAAAGCAAGCACATTGCAAATAATCAAAAACCACAACTATGGTAATAAGCATTATTTTTTACCTTGTGCAGCTCACCGGGGGATCTCATCCCTCCGGGGGCCATCTCCTCGTCCTCGATGGGGGCCATCACCTTGGCACGGGAATACTGCTTCTCAACGGCGACTATCTCCTCAAACTCGGTCTTGAGCCTCACATAGGTGGCAATCAGAGTTCCTGGGGTAGGCACGGTGGGGCCCTTGTTGTTCCTCCAACTTTCTTTGAGGAGTTTGTCTGCCAACGTCCTCAACTCTTTGGCTAGTGCGTGTTTCTTGGAGTTCTTCGTCTCCATGGGTTGGCCCGCCAACATGGTCAACTCATTGGTCCGTGCTCGCTTCCTGGAGATCGCTGTCTCCAATGGGTTATCCGCCGACAACTCTTTGCCTAGTGCTCCAGGATCCATCAATGAACTGACAAACAAAAAGCAATCGAAAGGAAACCACAATCGCAATGAAAACGGGAAAAGAATAGGATGTGAGAATCGGTCGGTGCTTCACAAAAAGAAGATTATTGGAATGAAAATATAGCAGCATAATTGATTCGCCCACCTTTCCTTCATAGGTAGAGAAGAAAAATGGCAGAAGTGAGTAGCCTGGAGTGAGGTTTTCATCAAGAAAGGGAAGAAAGGGCTTGAATGAGCGTTCCAATGAAATGATGGTTGCTTCGTCCTGTCCAACTTGGAGGCCACCTTCCACTGCAGGTAAAGGTGTGGGTTTTGTGATATGACGGGTCATGACGGCCACACCGGGGTGACAGGTGAGTCTCGACTGTAGCACCTCGCTGTGATTTAGTGGATGGCATGCAGGCCTGGATGCTTTGAAATGTCCCACATGTAGATAGAGCGGCTAGTCATATAGGAGTGCTCAATATTGTGCACCGCGACCAAGGCGGAGAGGAAAATGAGAGAACTACATAATTAATGCATGAGTTTAATTAGGGTAGTTTTGTAAAGTATGAGATACATTCCTCCAATAGCAAAATGTCTTGGTTCATGAGATTTGAGATTTGAGCCCTATAAACCGGAAGGGAGGGGGTACTGCACACGGTGTAGTCTAGTCACTTGTTTTTTTGAGCCGAAGTCTAGTCACATGTTGAAATCTCTAGAAAGGCAGATACTCCTTTCCGGTTTATAGGTCTATACTACTCCCTCCGTCTAGGTGTGTAAGTCATCTTACGAAAACCAAATAGTCCCAAAACACTTAGGCGCGGTGCATTAACTTCTACCTTGTTTCTTGTTTCTTGACATACGTATCAATCAATAAGAGATGAGAGGTGTGCATGCTTTTAATGACTTGCAATGGCTAGTTCATTGCATGGAATGCTATTGATTAGCAAATAAACATTGGTGACCCCAGGAGGAAACGGTGCTAAGCGCGTGGACCTATGCAGAATGAGTATCAATCAATGGATAATGGAGTTTAATTGTTAAACAATAGCAATTTTGTCTCATGCAAGAGCCTGGCTAGTACTCCAAGGAACCGCACCACGCGAGCGTTCGCAACTGCCATGTTCGGTTTGCGCTTGGCTCTTCGCCTCTTCTAGAAGACGAATAATGATGTTACTCCTACTTCTACAGTATCAAATCCACTGCTGCATGTCCGTCCACCTCGTGCGGGAGGGATAGCGTGTAGCGAAAGCTTCTACTTACTGCTCCTGGCTTTGCGTCCATGACAGGTGGGCCCAACAGGTGGTTGGCCCACCTGTCATGCAGCCAAAGGCAGGTGCAATTAAGGCACCGAAGCTCAGTACGCGAGGGAGAGGGCGTCGTAGTAATCAAATTTCTCGGTCTTGTATGAGTTGACGCGACACATCAAAGCACTGCACTCGATAAAAGTCTTTTTACACATTTCAAATGGGCTACTTCGTATGTAGGAGTAGACATATTCTGCTTCGTATGTACTCCCTCCGTTCCAAAATATAAGTCTTTTTTAGAGATTTCACTATGAACTACATATGAAACAAAATGAGTGAATCTACACTCTAAAATATGTCTATATACATCCGTATGTAGTTTGTAGTGGAATCCCTAAAAAGACTTACATTTAGGAATGGAGGGAGTAGTCAGTTGTTGCAATCTCTAAAAAGACTTATATTTGGAAACGGAGGGAGTACAACGCATGCATGCATGCCGTGACTTTCCTTTTGATACTTGCATGTGTTGATTTGATGCACCTTGCCAAATTTTGACTATAAATTTAACTAACCAAATTTTCATGCATGTCACAAAAAATCACGGGGCTGTTTGGATTGTGACTATGTTTGTCTTATGTTGCCACATTATTTTTCCCACACTTGCCACACTTGCCTAACCTGAGTTGCTCAAACTGTTACACACACTTTTGCTTGCCTAAGGGAATCTTGCCACAATTTTTGTGTCTATGACATGTGGGGTTCACTGCTAATAAAAAAATTCTTGTCTTAGTTGTGGCTAATAAAAAATACTTATATTTAGGAACGGAGGGAGTAGAAAATATAAATAATAATGCATGTTGGGGCAACCCACGTTTCCGCTAATTTTAGCCGTGGGCTTGTTCACAATTTTTACGAGGGGGTGGTTGTTCATTTAATGGAGGGACTTGTAGTACCAGACTTGAACGATACAAAGTGCGACCTGGCACACCGTAACACCAGTTGGAACAAGCGGGTAGCTATCTCAAAAAACAATCAACAACTAAAAAAACCGTGACCTGGCATGTAGTAGTACACAATTTTAAACGATTGTTTTGATGGAGTGAAAAAGGAAAACTACCCCACTACTTATATATAGGCCGGAGCCGCCGCGCTTGCTTGCTAGGGCTTCTCTATTCACACACTCTCATCCTCTCCAGATCTAAACAAGATAGGGGTAGTAACACTGTCTTTCTCCCTTCAAAAAACACTGGCTTTCTATCCTCACCGCTGGTTACAGATCCGGACGTATCCCCCTCCGCCGGTGAAGGGGAGGAGGGGCAGCATTTAGGCCATTGTCGACAGCGAGGGAGGAGACCCACTGCTAGCCGCACCGTTATCTCTGGCCGAGCACCGGTGCGGGAGGTCCTCCGATCCCTTCGTCGTTGCCTGTGGGTGGATCCGGCCTCCCGCCGCCCACCTATCCACATCCCGGCGACCTTCAGGTATATCTTTGTTCGAAATCGCCTTAGCTCTACTTCCCCAGCTCGCTACATTGCTGCATGTGCATCATTTTCTACCTCTCAGCCCCTCTCGATCGGATGGTCCAACGTCACCTATTTTTTTCTTCTATTGTTAGAGGTAAAGCTACTTCATGGAGTCGAATCTTGTGCTCCCTCCGTCCGAAAATACTTGTCATTGAAATAAAGTGGGGGTGGGGGAATTTAGTATGTACATCGGACTTGGTACAAACAGGAAGGAAAGGGGATGAAAGTAGTACAGACTGGTCATCCAACCGGTCTCTTGGTCGAAAAGGGAAATATAGGGGTAACACTGTACACAGTGGTATGACCAGGACTAGATTTGCTATCCACACATAGGAGTAGGTGGCTAGAGTTAACAAAAATGGGACCAACCCAAATATGTTTCTTGGATGTTTGTTTCTCGGGGCAACAAACTATGAATCGCCACTTTATGCCCCTGTTTACGTACATGGTGTTGTATTGCTGGTGCACCCACTGTCCCATGCCCTTATACCAAATATTTACGCTCCGGTCGGAATAAAGGGGCAGAAAACATAGGTCATGATGAAAATAGAGGAATAGGAAAGGAATGTAGGTATAAAACTATGGAACAATGAACCGGAGGAAACTCTCAAGAGAATGTGTTCGGATGGACTACGAAATGTACAAATTTTTTTTAGAGTAGCATGCTTGGCAATATGAGATGCTATTTGTTTATTCAGCTGCACAGTGACTACTCTTGTCCTCATCTCACGTACCACACGTAGGTTGATTTTTTTTATTCTGGCAAACACAGCACATCAACCTGTCTAATGCATGGCAGCGAGCGCCTGCCTCGGGCTTCCGCCCAAAAAATGAGCAGTGCGTGGATGTTTCTAATCCGATGGAATCAGTACTACCAGACCAGCTTTCCTGTGAACACTATTCACCTTTCCCGTGTTCCGAACGGTTGGAAGGGAAAGAATACCGTAGGAATTGTGTTCCTATGAAAATCCTGCACCAAACCTGTGAACCGAACGCAGCCTTAGTTGTTCTTAATATAATGTCCCTATTAAAAATGAAGCCATGACGCTATTTTTTCCTGTAATTGTTTGAGACTCTAACAAGTTTAGCCAAATGTTTTTGCCTGTAATTGTTTGAGACTCTGACTGTTTCCTCTGTGCCTTTTTGTGCAAACAGGGATATCCAATTCACTTGGTTGCTGTTGTGACCTTTTGGTGCACTGCACAAAACTCTTCTTAAAAGAAGTGACTTTTGTGCTGTTTAACTGGAATGTCAGATGGAACAGTTGGTTCATTTTGGTGGAACTGCACAAAGGGAGATCTGTGTTCCAATCCTCATCATCCATATTGGCGCCATAACCTTCCTTTAGGTAAGAATGATATTTAATGCATGTGTTCATCTCTATTTTCCGACTGCCATGAGAAAATAATGCTGTTTTTTACTAATACACTTGTACTCCCTCACTGAAAAAACCAATTCTGAATTAGAAAACCAATCATGTACTTGGTTTCACCAACTGGTGAGGAGAAAGAGAAACAGAGCATGAAGAGGAAGAAGAAGAAGAATAAACAATGCCAAGGCGATCTTGCTGAAGCCAGAGACCTCAGTCGAGGCTATTCAAGGGCTCCGGCAACGACTACCTTATATGTGAGACGATCCTCTAGGGAGCCCTTCCACTTCTGTTGTCTCACTTAATTAATTAGGAGTACTTAAGTACCACTAATTTATTACTGCCTAATTTTCCTGTTGGAGTTAAACAAATCTTTAGTAGGACCCTATGCTGAATCATGTACGTGTGAATGTTTGTCTATGGAGGTGAATCATGTGGTGGAGCAGGGAGGAATATTATTAGTGTCATGACATAATAGTGCTATTGTTTTGCATGTCAATTTATTGCCATTGGTTCAATGAGGCAATGTTTTGCGTATTGTCCATCATGAATTCGATGCTACTGTTTGAGTAATATGCTAATGTCTTCCTATCCTTTCTCACTAAGATAATGAAGGTTTCACCTTGTTCCTACTTGTGCAAACAGGGATCATGTTGTGCCAATCATACATTTTAGTGGAACCACACAAGACAATACAATGAACTGTATCCCAGCGAGTGCTTTAACTCTGCTGGAAGTTCTTGATAATCTTTCTATATAATCTCAGCACTGGTAAACAAGAGTGATTTCAACCATACATTTGAAGTGCACAAAAATATATACTATTGTGTGATTCCAGTGAGTGCTTTATCATCTCTTATGGGACTACATGAATAAGCTTTTTTTCTCAGGTTGGTACGGTCCTAAGGCCTTCATCCATATTAGTTTGCTGTCATCTCTATTTGTATCGTGCTACAGTCATGAGAAACTCCTTTATCTTTGCACTTCTAAGTTTTGCAACCTATGATAAATGGCAATGCTTTGAGTGTTGAGTTGAGCTAATTGGCACTGATTAAATAAACTAATACCTCTCTTTAAGCAAGACTACTATGTTGCTAACTTTACCCATTAAGATAATGAGGGTGCTTCTATTTGTTAGTGTATGTTTCATCAACTAGTCCTACTATTATAGTAATCTCACTCTCTCAATATATGTGCCAATAGGGATGCTCGATTTTGGTGGAACTGCACAAAAACTTTGGGTGCTTCATTGCCTCGATAGCTTCCGTCCTTTCTTGTCAGTCGCTAATCTTCGCTTGCTTTCTTCCTTTGCTGTCAGTCGCTTGGCTTATCTCGGCTTCCAGTCAAAGGAAATAGTAATTGATATGCTACCTCACACAGGTTGGTTCTGGTCTTTATCCTGATTATTGTGCATGTCATATGTATTGGTAATTTGGTATTGTGCTACTATTTACCGATTTCATAAAGGAGTAATTTGGAGCCTAAACTCGCAGGCAAATCATTACATCGGGTGATTTCAGTAGAACTGCACAAAATGATCAGATGGACAGGTACTTATGCTACTGCTATGTACTCCAAAGTTCACTCAGACAAGCATCGATGTTGACAAGAAGTGGCTATATTCATTCGAGTATCAACCGGCGTCAACCAATTGTCAAACTCCAAGTATTAGGAGAGTGAACGCCAAAAATATTGCTTGGTGCATAGCCCAGAAAAACATAGTCCAGTCTTTGGTCCCAACTTGTGCCTTTTGGTTATCGGCACATGTGGTAGCGAACTATATGGCATGGAGTCTAAATATTCCAGACAAGTTGGTTGACGCGTATATTCATCTGGCACTTAATTAGTCTGCATGCCAAGGATGCTCCATTTCAGTTGAACTGCACAAAAAATTTGGGTGGTTCATTTTCTCAACCGCCTCCTTTCTCGTCTGCAATGTAGAATTTTGGCGAGATACAACACCAAGATGAGCCAGTAAACTAGTTGGATGAACGTAGTGGCCAAGTTGCTCAAACCTCGCTTGGCACGAGGCCACTATTTGAGGATAAACCTACAAGCAAAGTTCAGATTGTCTGTGCTGCCTCTTATGTACTCGAAAGTTTACTCGTACAAGAACTAATTTTAGCAAGAAGTACCTCTGATTGAACACCATTTACCAGTCTGTACCCTAGGTAATTAAAGTTTGTCCATGGATCATATTGGCTGTGATCTCAATCATTTGGATGCATAAACATACTGAACATGTGTATATCTGAATCTTTTTGTGAATTATGTATGAATATTGTCGTGTGATCTATCAATCATTTGGATGCGTAGATATGCTGAGCTTATGTATATATGAATCTTTTGAGTTGTTGATAGTGAATGTTGGCTATGAATATGAACGTGTCCTGTGAACCTGAGTTTGATATGAATTGCAACAGAACCAGTTATAACCCTTCTCCTCCTCTCAATCTGCGACTCCACTGCCGCGTTTTCCCATCTCCGAGTCGTTCCCGTCCGGGGCCTCGCCGTCGTCCACCGCCTCGCTGTGTTCGGTGTGGCGTGGTCAACAAACAAGAGTCATCGAAAGAGGACTGTACGTGGAGATCCTGACGGCTGGGACCCACGAGTTCCATGGTCGCACGCAAGGAAAGTTCCTCCTTATTAAGCTGAAAAAAATGTTTCCTCCACCTGATAGCTGGGACCCACCGACTGTATCTTCGCACAGATGGAAGTGCCTCCTTGTTTTGCAAAAAAAATTATTCATCCCGTTGACAGCTGGGACCCGTCAGATTTGGTGACTGACTTGTGGGCCTGCTAAGCGGACGTGTACGCACAGCTTTGTCAACTTAATCAACAAATTATTCTAGCAGCTGGACCGTTGGATGTTAATCCAACAGCCGTGCTCCTTCTTCAACCTCTGTTCTTGCTCCTGTCTCCCGTGGGCGGCACTGTGGCTGTGCTGCCGTGCACCCGAACCAGTGAAGTTTTGCCACTCCTCTCCATCTGTGACTCCACTGCCCCGTCTTCCCCATCTCTAGGTCATTCCAGTCTGGGTGCGCTTGGCATGGTGTGGTCAACGTGGTCAACAACCGAGAGTCATCGGAAGATGACTGTACGTGAGAGGCTGATAGTGGGGACGCACCATGTGCATGGACGCATGCATGCAACGGAACGTGGCGAGGTCAACGTGGTCAAGGAACGACTTCCATCGGAAGTATACTGTACGTGGAGAGTCTCAGCTGGGTCCACGGCCGCAGCAAGTTGCCTCCTTATTTCGCGGAAAATAATGATTCCTCCAACTGACAGCAAGGACCCAGTGGAAGGGCCACCGTATTTTGTGAAAAAAAATATTTGCCCCCTGACTGCTGGGACCCACCTGACGGGCCACCGTATTTCGCAAAAAAACGTCCCCCCCCCCCCGCTGTCAGCTCGGACCCACCGGAAGTGTCTCCTTATTACGCACAAAAAATGAATACTCCCCCTGCTAGCTGGGACCCACCTTGGTGGGAGGCTGACTTGTGGGCCTACTAAGTTGAAGGGGACGAAGGGCTTTGTTAACTTAGTCAATATGAACGATTCTAGCTCCAGTGACCGTACGATGTCCATCCAACGGCCGTAGTGCTTCTTCAACCTCTGGTCTTCTTGCTCCAACCGCCCAAACCAGCGCCGGTCGTGCCTCATGCTCCTGTCTCCCGTGGCCGGCTGTGCTGCCGCGGAGGACTCACCGCCCCCTACTATTCCCACCGCTAGCCAGGCCCTGCGGCGACGGCAGCCTCACACCGCAGCCAAACAAGTGAACCCTTGTACTCCTCTCCGCGCGGGCTTCCACTGCCGCGTCTTCCCCGGCTCCGTGTTGTCCCCTTCCTAGGCCTCACCATCGTCCACCGGCGTGGTGCTCTCCACGCGGCGTGGTCAACGTGGTCAAGGAACGACTTTCATCGGAAGAGTACTGTATGTGGAGAGGCTGACAGCTGGGTCCATGGCCACAGCCCGGTTTTTTTGTGATTTGCCAAGTAAGTCGCTTTGTCAGGCCTGTTGAGCTGCAAATCTTTCAAGACAAGGAGAGCTTTCATTCGGCTGGCCGAGAAAATGGCCCATCAGTAATGAGAAATGGGTTGTACATTTTTAAAACACATCAAACCGGCAATTAGTTTCAAATATCTTTTTTTCATTTTGAGATTTTAAATTACATTAATTTTTATGCGTGGAGAATTTGTTGGATTTTATATTGATATACATTTATTTTTAAAATCAGTTTGAATGTGAGTCAAAATTTAGGAATTAAAAACAGTTCGGAATGCACCAAAATATGCAAAATTTCGTATAATTTTTTAACCGTGGCCATAGTATGGGCTGTAATGCTAACAAAAAGAATATGGACTCCAAAAAAACCCTTAAGAATTAGCAAATGGGCTGTAAATTATTAGAAATAATGGCAGATGGGTTGTATGCTGTTTTTCACAGATTTGAGGCTTTCCTAAAAAAAGGTTGACGCACAAGCAGTGACTATTGGATTGCCATCCAACGGACGTCGTGCTTCTTCAATCTCTGCTCTTCCTGCTCCAGTCGCTCAAACAAGCGTCGGCGGGACTGCCTGCTCCCTCCTCCCCGCGGTCGGCTCTGCTACCGCGCAGGCCTCACCACCCCACCGTACTCCCATCGCTGGCCTAGCCATCCCTCTACTCACCCACACCTGTTGTTATTCGCCGGCGACGGCAGACGAACCAGTAAACCCTCGTACAGTCGTACTCCCCTCCGCGTGGGAAATAACTGCCGAGTCCTCCCTACCTCCGTGTCGTTCCTTTCCTAGGCCTCGCCATCGTCCACCGCCCTCTTGCTCTCGGAGCGGCCTGCTTAACGTGGTCAACGACCGACATGCATCTGAAGTGGACTGTACGTGGAGAGGCCGACAGCTGGGTCCACGGCCGCACGCAAGGAAATGCCTCCTTATTACAAGCAAAATAATGATTCCTCCACCTGACATCAGGGACCCACCGAAAGGGCCTCTGTATTTCACGAAAAAACGTTACCGCAAGGAAGTGCCTCCTTATTACGCACAAAAAAAAATGAATACTCCGCCTATTAGCTAGGACCCAGTATAGTGGCAGTCTGACTTGTGGGCCTACTAAGTTGACGGGGACGGAGGGCTTTGTCAACTTAGTCAATAATATGCACGATTCTTGCTCCAGTGACCGTACGATGTCCATCCAACGGCCGTGGTGCTTCTTCAACCTCTGGTCTTCTTGCTCCAGCCGCCCAAACTAGCGCCGGTCGTGCCTCGTGCTCCTGCCTCCTGAGGCCGGCTGCAATGTGGCGAAGGCCTCACCGCCCCCTATTACTCCCACCGCTGGCCAGGCCATCCCTCTACTCACCCACACCCCCTGTTATTCTGTGGCGACGACCGCCTCACCCTCGTACGCCTCTTCGCGTGGGCATCCACTGCTGCGTCTTCCCCGGCTCTGCGTCGTCCCCTTCCTAGGCCTCATCGTCGTCCACCGCCGTGGTGCTCTCGGCGTGGCGTGGTCATGTGGTCAACGACTGACTTCCATCGGAAGAGTACTGTGTGTGGAGAGGCTGACAGCTGGGTCCATGGCGGCCGCAAGGAAGTGCCTCCTTATTACGCACAAAATAATTATTCCTCCACCTGATAGCAGGGACCCACCGAATGGGCCACCAGTATTTCGTGAAAAAACGTTTCCCCCCTGACTGCTGGGACCCACCAGCTACATCTTTGCACGCAAGGAAGTTTGTCCGGGCAAAAAAAACCAAAATGATTTGCCCCCCTGACTGCTGGGACCCACCAGCTACATCTTCGCAGGCAAGGAAGTGCCTGACAGTCGGGACCCACCTGGTCGAAGCGTACGTAGCATTGTCATTCTGGTCGCGAAAATGTACGTACATACTGGTCGATGTAGAGGCACGCACGTGTCGTAGTAGAGGCGCGCACGTGTCGATATAGAGGCGCGCACGTAGCATGTACACGTACATACAGCGGCGAGGGTGCAAGAAAGAAAATACGGCCACGTACGTACATATGGGCAGGGTCTCGAACGCCTACTCGCGCATACGTACATGGTTGGGTCGGAACGGAAAAACAGCATTGTCGTCGTGTTCATGGGGAGGCAACGGAATGCGTCGTGTTCATGGGGAGGCAACGGAATGCATCGTGTTCATCGGGAGGCAACGGAACGCGTGGGAGCCAACCGGCTTGGACGGAACAGTCGATGGAAACGAGGCCTGGCGTACCACACAACGGAGGAAACGGACCTCTTACGTTCGGAATGGAGTCCTATTGATCGGGAGGGTGTGGTGTACCGCAAAACGAAGGAAACGGACCTCCTACGGTCGAAACAGGGGTCCTGTTAATCGGGAGGGGTGTGGCGTACCGCAAAACGGACGAAGCGGACCTCCTACGGTCGAAACGGAGGTCCTGTTGATCGGAAGGGGTGTGGCGTACCACAAAACGGAGGAAACGGACCTCCTACAGTC
>NC_041383.1:612546862-612597496 GCF_002162155.2 Triticum dicoccoides
ATCCAATCGATCGGCTTCAGTTAGCAGCAGTAGCGAAGGAATAGCTCCATCGGGTTCAGTTAACAGCCATCGATCATCGCTCGGGTTCAGTAACGTGTAGCCTGCAGTGCAATCGCTCGGGTTCAGTTAGAGCCCAACGCCTCGCTCGGGTTCAGTTAGAGCCAACGCCTCGCACGTGTACGAGAGAAACGCGCATCGCTCGGCCCCCGACCTCCCACCGTAACCGGCAACTCCCCGAAATTTTCCTCCCCCTCGCTTCTACCATGGTTTTTTCCGTCATGGACGGCCCAAAGAATGTCATGCAGCTGCGTCTCCGGCCCGCCCAGGACGAAAAGCCCATTTTCTGTCATGATTTTTTGTCATAGAAGTAGGAGCCCACCACATCTATGATGATACCGGGTTTTGTCACAATTATCGTCATAGAAGTGTCATATGTATGCCAGGAAAAAATTTCGTTCGGTCCAAAATGTCACGAATGTGTCTTTTTTTGTAGTGATGGAACGGCCAATGAGGGGCGTTGGAGGCCTCTGTTGGCGATTTGGGGAGCTTCTGGATCTGATCCGGTCGTCCCATTCGATCTGTCCCGTCGTTTGGGACACTGCGGGAGCCCGGCGGTCAGGTTCGCCTGGAGGTGTCTGATCTGGATCGGAACGCCTTATAGCCTTCATCCCCTGCTCGGTGTGCTTCTCTGTACGGATTTGGGTCGCAAGACTTGTCGATCCTCGATGTGGTTGGAGATGGAGGTGAGGATTCAGATCGGGAGAAATCCCTAGTGTGGCCTTTCGTCCACGGCGGCGGCGACGCCCAAGGGCGCCATTTTCTTCTCCATGGAGACGCTCGTCAGATCTGCTTCTACTTCCACCATGGCATTTGTCTCTTGGGTGAAAGCCTTAACTGTGGTGGGCGGCAACGATGACTTCAACATTGTGTCCTTTTTGAAGGTGCCGCCTTAGGAGCGGTGTGGATGGTGGACACCGTTGGGAAGATGTTGGCGGCGATCGGGATCAGGAGGTGGTGTGTTGTCGTATCTACCACGTCGACGACGACGAGCCTTTGCAGCGTGGTGTGGCGGAGTATCAGCGGCGGATGTGTCTTGATGGACTAATACAAGATGGTGGACGATGTCGGGCGTCATGGTGGCGTTGATGGCAGAGATGCCTGGCAAGGTTGGTGCATTAGTTTCTTCTTTGAAGATGGATTGGTGGAAGATGGCGGCGACGACACATGAGAGTGCGTCGGACCGGTTTGTGCCCCAAACCCAGTATGTGGCTTGGTTGGGGCCTCCGGCTTTAAATGTTAGGCATTTGTGTGATGTCTGTTTGGTATTAGGCTCGGACTATCAGCACTCCTTCATCAACTGGATAGGAGTAGCGACATATGTTGCTAAGATGGTGGCTTTAGACTATCCGATGTACTACTTTGTAAGGTCTTTATGAACAATTAATAAAATAACTGCATGCATCGCCGAGATGCATAGGCGGGGCTAATCCTCCTTTTCAAAAAAATGTGAAAGAATGGACCGATGATCCATAAGTTTGCTAGTAGCATCTCTCCAAATAGCATGGGCATGGTATACAAATTAAAGTTGTGCATCGATCAAATTGTTGTTTTTATATAGGCCTTACATCATTGTACCCATAAGCAGTTAACTGAGAGTAGTCAGAGCGCGTCACTCACCTGGGTCAGTGCCCCTGCCCACCACGAGTAGCCGAAGTAGAGTGGAAATTATCACAAATGCTATAGATCGCTTGAGGCGAGCGGTCTCGAGAGCTCGCTTACACGCAACCCAACACGAGCTACAGCCGATTAAACACAACCACTAGCTTTTTTTTATGTAACTTGTAGCAGCTGTTGAAGGATTCACAAGGTTTTTTATTCTTTTTTCCCTTTTCTCATATTTTATTATTTTATTAATCCATGAACAAATTTCAAATATATGAATATTTTTTAATTCCTGATTTTTTTAAAGTGACAACATTTCTTTAATTCACAAAGTATTTTGAAACCACGAAAAATGTCGTGAGCATATTATGGATTCACTAACATATTTTAAATGGACTTTTTGAAATTTATGTGCACTTTTTAGATTCCTGAAAATTCATTATATTTTTATAAATTCGTGAACATTTCTTCATTCCATGACTACTTTTGAATTTGTGGTCATTGTTTGTATCCATGAATTCTTTTCAAATTCATGAATATTTATTCAAATTAGTGACCTTCTTTAAAATTTGTGAACACTTTAAATTTGTTTACCATTTTTCAAATTTGTTTAGTTTTTAAAATTCATGAACATATTTTAAATTCATGAACATGTTTCCAAATTTGCGTTGTTCTGAAATTAGTGATTTTTTTTGAGTTTGTGAAATTTTACGAAATTCGCAAATAATTTTTCAAATTGGTGATAAATTTTCTAATGGAAGAAAAATTTCTTGAAATTCATGAACATTTATCGAGTTCGTGAACATTTTCTAAGGTCAAAAACTTTTTCCCAAATTCATAATTTTTTAGTAAAATAAAACTGGGCGGCAGAAAATAATTTTTTTGGAAAAAAGAGCGCTCGCTAGGTCGGTGGAAGCAGTTGGGCCAGCGCACCTGAAGTTTGGTCGGAGGAGCACTAGTTTTTTATGGTTTTCTTCTATTATTATCAGGACGTGTTTCTTCTGTTATTTTCTTTCTTTTCTATTCTCGTTTTAATTTCCCTTTTGTTTTTTATTTGCTTAAATTTCCACCATATTGAATTGATAAATTTTTTAATTTTTCAAACATTTTCTACAATACGCACATTTATTTTAAAAAGTGACCATCTTTAAAATCTGTAAACATTATTTAAAAGACAAAAACATGTTTTAAATTCAAGGATTTTCTAAATAGGATAACATTTTTCTAATTTTGTGTTCAATTTTAAATACATGATGTTTTTTAAAGTTAAATAATTTTTGAAATATGATTATATTTTTAGAACGCATGAACATTTCTTAAAAAATATGTATATTTTTAAAATTTAGAAATATTTTCTAAATTTGAGAGTATTTTTTAAATTCATTGAGAATTTTAAAGACCATGTTAACATTTTTAAAATTTATAACCGTTTAATGGGGCATTTTGAAAATTCAGGAATTTTCTGAATAAATGATGTTTTAAGGGAAATAAAACATTTTCTATTTGTGAAAATATATTATAAAATGCATTTTATATATATTGCATGTTTTGAACAAAATCTAACACCTAGTTTTTTCAGGGAAAATGGCTCGAAAGCATGACAATTGTTCGAGAGGGAGTTCTCCACTAATCGGCCAAGTGGGCCTTCCCACATGGAGCGATGTGTGCGATTCCATGACAATTTAATCCAGCGAGCTTCCGGGCTCTTGAATTTGATGAGGTTTATGAAGGAAGTTCTTCTTAAGCAACCAACCTCCTCGTTTTTTTTATGAACAACCAATCGTCCTCACAGATTTCGATTAAGAAACCCTCACACTTTGCAAAGTTTCAAACAAACAAACAGAAAATTTGGAAACTAAGGCGCGATGTTGAGGCCTCTAGGCCTTATGTATGTTCCCCTACCTCTCCATGGTATGATGTTTTCCACTCATTTCCAGTTTTTCTGTTGGTTTTCCCTCGAAGCCACCTCAATTGTCCCACCTCTTAATGATTTACCAAATAAAACTGGTTTTCTTTGGTAAGCCATTTCTTAACGAATAAAAGTCTATGTTTTTAGACAATCACATTAATATTGACAGGTAATCATATGCTAATGTACTAGAATGTTTACACCCTCATTGCGATGCACATGCAATTATCTAGTGTCCTAAAAAGGACTAGAACATTAACCAACTAGGAAGACATTAGCAATGTAGCACTCATAGTGATCTCGAGTCATTGGGTTTGACCAACGTCTCCTCGCGTACGCCTCCTCAAGCACCTCATCAATTTTTGTGACACCTTCAATTCCTTTTTTCCTTTTTGTTTTCCACATGATTACCCAATTGTTTTTGTTATGACAAAGGGTCTATCAAGGAACTTTCTACCAAAACATGCATCGTTTATCATCCAAGCAAACTACTACCCCTAGCAAAGCACTGATGCTCCCTGGCAATAGTGCCAAAAGGATTGTTGTTGGGCCTTGGACTGCAAGGGTTTATAGTACTCAGAAGATTTCCCATAATGTAAAGAACCAAGGTTATCAATCTGTGAAGCTGAGCTCCAAGAACAAGTTATTAGCCCTAAACTCAACTAAGAAACTTATCTTGGCCCCCAACTTTTATAGCGAGGTTGTCAATCTCACTAGCTTTGCTAGTTACACCAGAATTAACCAAATGAGTGTTTGGAATTGATTGAAAGCACACCGAAAAAATAATAGCATAATATTAAAGAGCGATAAATCATAGAAGAAAGGTTGTGTTTATGTGAAAAAATGGACCAATGATCCATAAGTACACTAGCGGCATCTTTCCAAATAGCATAGACATGGTAGATAAATTAAAGTTGTGCATCAATTAAATTTTATTGTTTATGGTCAATCATACATGTCATGATTCCATATAGGTCTTCCACCTTGTACACATAAGCGTCTTATTGATAGTAGTTAGGATGCATCTCTCACCTGGCTAGTGTCCCTGCCCATGACGAGTAGCTGAATTAGAGTAGAAAAAATTGCGCGATATTATCTCTAAGGGTTCCAGGGGTATATAAATCCAACGGGGCAACAAGGCGACAAAGGGGACTTAGGTGGGCCTCACATGCCCTGTTGGCATGCCCTAGGCCTGGGGCACGTGGGCCCGAGGTGCTCCTTCTCATCAAGTTCTTGCCCAAGCTTGCTTCTGTCCTGAACTCAACATCGTATTTTTATTTTATTTTTTGGTCCCAGGAAAATACATGTCAATGTTAGACAAAAACACTGAAAACATCAGCTAGTACCTCGCACTGAACTAATATGTTAATCCAGAAAAATTATATAAAACCTATGACAAAACTATGTATGAACGATATGAATATAAAATGTACATAACAAAACATATAGATATGTTAGATACTTATCAGCATTCCGACGCTTAATCCATGCCCATCCTTGAACATGTAGATGACAAAAGAATAATTTTAGTTCTAAATGCTACGTTAACATAAACATGATTATCTTGTCTAATTCTCTATATGAAATTGAACAAATAGAATAAGTGATGCAAGGAAATTGTCTCTAGTTAAGAATTATCAAACAATATCAAAGCACATAGACAAATTCCTTATTACATTTTCATAAGTCAATGCATCATGTCAATATTCTCTTTGCCAAATATTTAGGAAGAATGACAATATTATGTTGGAATCTAAGTTCCGCCCTTATGCTTAATTGCAATCCTATCACGAACCAACCCAAGGTCGACTAAGAAAAATAACTATATGATCTTTAAATATCATGAACATAACTTATTCATGTAATACTCAAGCATAAGTCTAGACCTTAACACTTACATGGAAAAAGTGAATAATGATGGTGGTCGTCGGAAGTTAAAAATAAAGAAAGTCTTGCATCAACACGATTGATCACTAGGTAATGTTAAGGCCTTATAATTGGTGTAAATGCAAGGAGTAGTGATTGCGAGGCAATAAAGGCACTAAGAGCTATAAATGTATGAAAGCTCTCCTAATGAACTAATGAGGTTGCATCTAGCTTGCTTGATGATACGTCTCCAACGTATCTATTTTTTTTATTGTTTTATACTATTGAATTATCACTTTATATACATTATATGCCATTTTATATTATTTTTATGGACTAACCTATTAACTCATTGCCCAGTACCAGTTCTTGTTTTCTCCATATTTTTGGTTTTCTAGGAAATCCATACCAAACAAAGTCAAAACACGACGAAAATTTTGGACGATGTTTTTCTGGACAAAAAGAGACCCTGGAAGCTTCGGGGGAGTCGAGAAGATGCACAAGGGAGCCACAAGGCAGGGGCGCGCCCAGGTGCCTAGTGGCCCCCCCTCTGCCTCCGTTTGACCTAATCTAGTGCTATAAATTCTCATATATCCAGAAACCATCAGAGGAGGTGCCGAAACAATTCTTCCGCCGTCGCAAGCCTCTGTTCTTTCATGATCCCATCTTAGGCCTTTTTGGTACTCTGCCGGAGGGGGAAACCATTGGGGAGGCAATCTTCATCAACCTTGCTGCCTCCATGATGATGTGTGAGTAGTTCCCACAGGACCTACTGAAGGAAATATGCCCTAGAGGCAATAATAAAGTTATTATTTATTTCCCTATATCATGATAAATGTTTATTATTCATGCTAGAATTGTATTAACCGGAAACTTAGTACATGTGTGAATACATAGACAAAACTGAGTGTCACTAGTATGCCTCTACTTGACTAGCTCATTAATCAAAGATGGTTATGTTTCCTAGCCATGGACAAAGGGTTGTCATTTGATTAACGGGATCACATCATTAGGAGAATGATGTGATTGACTTGACCCATTCCGTTAGCTTAGCACTTGATCGTTTAGTATGTTGCTATTGCTTTCTTCATGACTTATACATGTTCCTATGACTATGAGATTATGCAAATCCCGTTTACCGGAGGAACACTTTGCGTGCTACCAAACGTCACAAGGTAACTAGGTGATTATAAAGTTGCTCTACAGGTGTCTCCGAAGGTACTTGTTGGGTTGGCGTATTTCGAGATTAGGATTTGTCACTCCGATTGTCGGAGAGGTATCTCTGGGCCCACTCGGTAATGCACATCACTATAAGCCTTGCAAGCATTGTAACTAATGAGTTAGTTGCGGGATGATGTATTACAGAGCGAGTAAAGAGACTTGCCGGTAATGAGATTGAACTAGGTATTGAGATACCGACGATCGAATCTCGGGCAAGTAACATACCGATGACAAAGGGAACAACGTATGTTGTTATGCGGTCTGACCGATAAAGATCTTCATAGAATATGTGGGAACCAATATGAGCATCCAGGTTCCGCTATTGGTTATTGACCAGAGATGTATCTCGGTCATGTCTACATAGTTCTCGAACCCGTAGGGTCCGCACGCTTAACATTACGATGACAGTTATATTATGAGTTTATATGTTTTGATGTACCGAAGGTTGTTCGGAGTCCCGGATGTGATCACGGACATGACGAGGTGTCTCGAAATGGTCGAGATATGAAGATTGATATATTGGAAGCCTATGTTTGGATATCGGAAGTGTTCCGGGTGAAATCGGGATTTTACCGGAGTACCGGGAGGTTACCGGAACCCCCCAGGAGGTTAATGGACCTTAGTGGGCCTTTACGGAGAAGAGGAGAGGCGGCCGGGGCTGGGCCGCGCGCCCCTCCCCCTAGTCCGAATAGGACAAGAAGAGGGGGGCGGCGCCCCCCCTTCCTTCCTCTCTCCCTCGTCTTTCCCCCTCCCAAGTCCTAATCCAACTAGGAAAGGGGGGAGTCCTACTCCCGATGGGGGTAGGACTCCTCCCGGCGCACCTCTCCCCTTGGCCGGCCGCACCCCCCTTGCTCCTTTATATACGGGGGCAGGGGGGCACCTCATGGACACAACAATTGATCGTTTGATCTTTTAGCCGTGTGCGGTGCCCCCCTCCACCATAGTCCACCTCGATAATACTGTAGCGGTGCTTAGGCGAAGCCCTGCGTCGGTAGAACATCATCATCGTCACCACGCCGTCGTGCTGAAAAAACTCTCCCTCAACACTCGGCTGGATCGGAGTTCGAGGGACGTCATCGGGCTGAACGTGTGCTGAACTCGGAGGTGTCGTACGTTCGGTACTTGATCGGTCGGATCGTGAAGACGTACGACTACATCAACCGCATTGTGCTAACGCTTCCGCTTACGGTCTACGAGGGTACGTGGACAACACTCTCCCCTCTCGTTGCTATGCATCACCATGATCTTGTTTGTGCGAAGGAATTTTTTTAAATTACTACGTTCCCCAACAGTGGCATCCGAGCCAGGTTTTATGCGTAGATGTTATATGCACGAGTAGAACACAAGTGAGTTGTGGGCGATACAAGTCATACTGCTTACCAGCATGTCATACTTTAGTTCGGCGGTATTGTTGGATGAAGCGGCCCGGACCGACATTACGCGTACGCTTATGCGAGACTAGTTCTACCAACGTGCTTTGCACACAGGTGGCTGGCGGGTGTCAGTCTCTCCAACTTTAGTTGAACCGAGTGTGGCTACGCCCGGTCCTTGAGAAGGTTAAAACATCACTAACTTGACGAACTATCGTTGTGGTTTTGTTGTGTAGGTAAGAACGGTTCTTGCTCAGCCCGTAGCAGCCACGTAAAACTTGCAACAACAAAGTAGAGGACGTCTAACTTGTTTTTGCAGGGCATGTTGTGATGTGATATGGTCAAGACGTGATAAGATATAAGTTGTTGTATGAGATGATCATGTTTTGTTGAAGTTATCGACAACTGGCAGAAACCTTATGGTTGTCTCTTTATTGCATAAGATGCAAGCACCAAATAATCTCTTTACTTTATCGCTATGCGATAGCAATAGTTGCAAGAGCAATAGTTGGCGAGATGGCCATATGACGACATATTGATATAGATCAAGATGGTGGAGATCATGGTGTCATGCCGGTGATGATGGAGATCATGACAGTACTTTGGAGATGGAGATCAAAGGCGCAAGATGATCATGGCCATATCATGTCACATATTTTGATTGCATATGATGTTTATCTTTTATACATCTTATATTGTTTTGATTGATGGTAGCATTATAAGATGATCTCTCACTAAATTTGAAAGATAAAAGTGTTCTCCTGAGTATGCACCGTTGCCAAAGTTCTTTGTGCCCAGACACCACGTGATGATCAGGTGTTATAAGCTCTGTGTCCATCTACAACGGGTGCAAGCCAGTTTTGCACACGCTGAATACTCAGGTTAAACTTGACGAGCCTAGCATATGCAGATATGGCCTCGGAACACTGAGACCGAATGGTCGAGCGTGAATCATATAATAGATATGATCAACATAGTGATGTTCACCATTGAAAACTACTCCATTTCACGTGATGATCGGTTATGGTTTAGTTGATTTGGATCACGTGATCACTTAGATGATTAGAGGGATGTCTATCTAAGTGGGAGTTCTTAAGTAATATGATTAATTGAACTTTAATTTATCATGAACTTAGTCCTGGTAGTATTTTGCAAATTATGTTGTAGATCAATAGCTCGCGTTGTTGCTTTCATATGTTTATTTTGATATGTTCCTAGAGAAAAACTATGTTGAAAGATGTTAGTAGCAATGATGCGGATTGGATCCATGATCTGAGGTTTATCCTCATTGCTGCACAAAAGAATTATGTCCTTGATGCACCGCTAGGTGACAGACCTATTGCAAGAGCATATGCAGACGTTTTGAACGTTTGGCTAGCTCATTATGATGACTACTTGATAGTTCAGTGCACCATGCTTAACGGCTTAGAATCGGGACTTCAAAGACGTTTTGAACATCATGGACCATATGAGATGTTCCAGGAGTTGAAGTTAATATTTCAAGCAAATACCCGAGTTGAGAGATATGAAGTCTCCAACAAGTTCTATAGCTAAAAGATGGAGGAGAATCGCTCAACTAGTGAGCAAGTACTTAGATTGTATGAGTACTACAATCACTTGAATCAAGTGGGAGTTAATCTTCTAGATAAGATAATGATTGGCAGAGTTCTGTAGTCACCATCACCAAGTTACTGGAACTTCGTGATGTACTATAATGCAAGGGATGACGAAAACGATTCTCGAGCTCTTCGTGATGCTGAAATCGACGAAGGTAGTAATCAAGAAAGAGAATCAAGTGTTGATGATTGACAAGACCACTAGTTTCAAGAAAAGGGAAAGAAAGGGAACTTCAAGTAGAGTGACAAGCAAGTTGTCACTCCCGCGAAGAAGCCCAAATCTGGACCAAAGTCTGAAACTGAGTGCTTACACTTCAAAGGAAATGGTCACTGGAAACGGAAATACCCTGAATATTTGGTGGATAAGAAGGATGGCAAAGTGAACAAGGGTATATTTGATATACATGTTATTGATGTGTACCTTACTAGTGTTTATAGTAGCCCCTGAGTATTTGATACTTGTTCGATTGCTAATATTAGTAACTCGAAACAGGAGTTACAAAATAAACAGAGACTAGTTGAGGGTGAAGTGACGATGTGTGTTGGAAGTGGTTCCAAGATTGATATGATCATCATCGCACACACCCTATACTTTCGGGATTAGTGTTAAACCTAAATAAATGTTATTTGGCGTTTGCGTTGAGCATAAATATGATTTGATCATGTTTATTGCAATACAGTTATTCATTTAAAGTCAAGAGAATATTTGTTGTTCTGTTTACATGAATAAACCTTCGATGGTCATACACCCAATGAAAATAGTTTGTTGGATCTCGATCGTAGTGATACACATATTCATAATATTGATGCCAAAAGATACAAAGTTAATAATGATAGTGCAACTTATTTGTGGCACTGCCGTTTGGGTCATATCGGTGTAAAGCGCATGAAGAAACTCCATAAAGTTGGATTTTCATAATCACTTGGTTATGAATCATTTGATGTTTGCGAACCATGCCTTTTGGGCAAGATGACTAACACTCCGTTCTCCGGAACAATGGAATGAGCTACTGACTTGTTGGAAATAATACATACCACTGTATGCGGTCCAATGAGTGTTGATGCTCGTGGCGAGTATCGTTATTATCTGACCTTCACAAATGATTTGAGCAGATATGAGTATATCTACTTAATGAAGCACAAGTTTGAAACATTTGAAAAGTTCAAAAAAATTCGGAAGTGAAGTGAAGAATCATCGTAACAAGAAAATAAAGTTTCTACAATCTGATCGTAGAGGAGAATATTTGAGTTACGAGTTTGGCCTTCATTAAAAACAATGTGGAAAAGTTTCACAGCTCACGCCACATGGAACACCACAGCGTAATGGTGTGTCCGAATGTCATAACCGCACTTTATAGGATATGGTGCAATCTGTGATGTATCTTACCGATTTACCACAATCGTTTTGGGGTTATGCATTAGAGACAGTTGCATTCACTTTAAATAGGGCACCATCAAAATCCATTGAGACGACACCTTATTAACTATGGTTTGGCAAGAAACCAAAGTTGTCGTTTCTTAAAGTTTGGGGTTGCGATGCTTATGTGAAAAAGTTTCAACCTGATAAGCTCGAACCCAAATTGGAGAAGTGCGTCTTCATATAATACCCAAAGGAAACTGTTGGGTACACCTTCTATCACAGATCCAAAGGCAAGATATTTGTTGCTAAGATGGATCCTTTCTAGAGAAGGAGTTTCTCTCGAAACAAGTGAGTGGGAGGAAAGTAGAGCTTGATAAGGTAATTGTACCTTCTCCCAAATTGGAAAGTAGTTCATCACAGAAATTAGTTCCAATGATTCCTACACCAATTAGTGAGGAAGCTAATGATGATGATCATGAAAATTCAGATTAAGTTACTAAAAAACCTCATAGGTCTTCCAAAGTACAGTACGCACCAGAGTGGTACGGTAATCCTGTTCTGGAAGTCATGTTACTAGACCATGATAAACCTACAAACTATGAGGAAGCAATGATGAGCCCAGATTCCACGAAATGGCTTGAGGCCATGAAATCTGAGATGGGATCCATGTATGAGAACAAAGTGTGGACTTTTGTGGAGTTGCCCGATGATCGGCAAGCCATATTGTATAAATGGATCTTCAAAAGGAAGACAGACGCTGATAGTAGTGTTATTATCTACAAAGCTCGACTTGTCGCAAAAAAGGTTTTCGACAAGTTCAAGGTGTTGACTACAATGAGATTTTTCTCAACTGTAGCGATGCTTAAGTCTGTCCGAATCATGTTAGCAATTGCCACATTTTATGAAATCTGGCAAATGGATGTAAAAACTGCATTCCTTAATGGTTTTCCTAGAAAAGAGTTGTATATGATGCAACCAGAAGATTTTGTCAATCCTAAAGGTGCTAACAAAATGTGCAAGCTCTAGCGATCCATCTATGGACTGGTGAAGCATCTCAGAGTTGGAATATACGCTTTGATAAGTTGATCAAAGCATATAGTTTTATACGGACTTGCAGTGAAGCATGTATTTACAATAAAGTGAGTGGGAGCACTACAACCTTTCTGATAAGTATATGTAAGTGACATATTATTGATCAGAAATGATGTAGAATTTTTTTGGAAAGCATAAAGAAGTGTTTGAAAGGAGTTCTTTAAAAGAAAGACCTCAGTAAAGCTACTTACATATTGAGCATCAAGATCTATTGAGATAGATCAAGATGCTTGATAAGATTTTCAATGAGTAAATACCTTGACAAGATTTTGAAGTAGTTCAAAATGGAACAGTCAAAGTAAGAGTTCTTGCCTGTGTTGCAAAGGTATGAAATTGAGTAAGACTCAAATCCCGACCATGGCAGAAAATAGAAAGAGAATGAAAAGTCATTCCCTATGCCTCAGTCATAGGTTCTATAAAGTATGTTATGCTGTGTACCAGACCTATTGTATACCTTGATCTGAGTTTGGCGAAGGAATAAAATTTTGATCTAAGAGTAGATCACTGGACAGCGGTTAAGAATATCCTTAGTGAGGACTAAGGAGATGTTTCCCGATTATGGAGGTGATAAAAGAGTTCGTCGTAAAGAGTTACATCGATGCAAGCTTTTACACCGATCCAGATGACTCTAAGTCTCAATCTGGATACATATTGAAAGTGGGATCAATTATCTAGAGTAGCTCCGTGCAGAGCATTGTAGACATAGAATATTTGCAAAATACACACGGCTCTGAATGTGACAGACCCGTTGACTAAACTTCTCTCATGAGCAAAACATGATCATACCTTAGTACTCTTTGGGTGTTAATCACATAGCGATGTGAACTAGATTATTGACTCTAGTAAACCCTTTGGGTGTTGGTCACATGATGATGTGAGCTACGGGTGTTAATCACATACAGATGTGAATATTTGTGTTAAATCACATGATGATGAGAACTAGATTATTGACTCTAGTGCAGGTGGGAGACTGAAGGAAATATGCCCTAGAGGCAATAATAAAGTTATTATTTATTTCCTTATATCATGATAAATGTTTATTATTCATGCTAGAATTGTATTAACCGGAAACTTAGTACATGTGTGAATACATAGACAAAACTGAGTGTCACTAGTATGCCTCTACTTGACTAGCTCATTAATCAAAGATGGTTATGTTTCCTAGCCATGGACAAAGGGTTGTCATTTGATTAACGGGATCACATCATTAGGAGAATGATGTGATTGACTTAACCGTTTAGTATGTTGCTATTGCTTTCTCCATGACTTATACATGTTCCTATGACTATGAGATTATGCAACTCCCGTTTACCGGAGGAACACTTTGTGTGCTACCAAACGTCACAACATAACTGGGTGATTATAAAGGTGCTCTATAGGTGTCTCCGAAGGTACTTGTTGGGTTGGCGTATTTCGAGATTAGGATTTGTCACTCCGATTATCGGAGAGGTATCTCTGGGCCCACTCGGTAATGCACATCACTATAAGCCTTGCAAGCATTGTAACTAATGAGTTAGTTGCGGGATGATGTACTACGGAAAAAGTAAAGAGACTTGCCGGTAATGAGATTGAACTAGGTATCGAGATATCGACGATCGAATCTTGGGCAAGTAACATACCGATGACAAAGGTAACAACGTATGTTGTTATGCGGTCTGACCGATAAAGATCTTCGTAGAATATGTGGGAACCAATATGAGCATCCAGGTTCCGCTATTGGTTATTGACCGGAGACGTGTCTCGATCATGTCTACATAGTTCTCGAACCCGTCGGGTCCGCACGCTTAATGTTACGATGATAGTTATATTATGAGTTTATATGTTTTGATGTACCGAAGGTTGTTCGGAGTCCCAGATGAGATCACGGACATGACGAGGATTCTCAAAATGGTTGAGACATGAAGATTGATATATTGGAAGCCTGTGTTTGGATATCGGAAGTGTTTCGGGTGAAATCGGGATTTTACCGAAGTACCGGGAGGTTACCGGAACTCCCCGGGAGGTTAATGAGCCTTAGTGGGCCTTTACGGAGAAGAGGAGAGGCGGCCAGGGCAGGGCCGCATGCCCTTCTCCCCTGGACCGAATAGGACAAGGAGAGGGGGGCGGCGCCCCCCCTTCCTTCCTATCTCCCTCCTCTTTCCCCCTCCCAAGTCCTAATCAAACTAGGAAAGGGGGGAGTCCTACTCCCGGTGGGAGTAGGACTCCTCCCGACGCGCCTCTCCCCTTGGCCGGACGCACCCCCCCTTGCTCCTTTTTATACGGGGGCAGGGGGGCACCTCATGGACACAATAATTGATTGTTTGATCTTTTAGCCGTGTGCGGTGCCCCCCTCCACCATAGTCCACCTCGATAATACTGTAACGGTTCTTAGGCGAAGCCCTGCATCGGTAGAACATCATCATCGTCACCACGCCATCATGCTAACAAAACTCTCCCTCAACACTTGGCTGGATCGGAGTTCGAGGGACGTCATCGGGCTGAACATGTGCTGAACTCGGAGGTGCCGTACGTTCGGTACTTGATCAGTCAGATCGTGAAGACATACGACTACATCAACCGCATTGTGCTAACACTTCCGCTTACGGTCTACGAGGGTACATGGACAACACTCTCCCCTCTCGTTGCTATGCATCACCATGATCTTGTGTGTGCATAGGAATTTTTTGAAATTACTACATTTCCCAACACCTATGGGTCCATAACAGTAACTAGATGGCTTTCTCTCTCTCTCTCTCTCTCTCTCTCTCTCTCTCTCTCTTGATCTTCAACACAATGATCTCATCTGAGATCCATCTGATGTGAACTTTTGTGGTGTGTTTGTTGGGATCCAATGAATTGTGGGTTTATGATCATATTATTCATTGAAAGTATTTGAGTCTTCTCTGAGACTTATTTATGTGTAATTTTATAGCTATGTATTCTTTCTGATCTATGAATTTTCTTTGGCCAAGTTGATGATTATATCTATAGAGGAAGTGGTGCATAGTAGTGTTCAATCTTGCGGTGTCCTTACCTGTGATAAGAGGAGTTGCAATGCACGTATTTGCATTGTTGCTACTAAGCGTGAAAACAACATGGTTTGAACATATTGCATGATCTTATTCTGTCTACATTATGTCATCTTGATTAATGCGTTACCCTGTTTTTATGAACTTAATACTTTGAGATGCATGATGGATTGCGGTCTTGGGGTGGAGTAATAGTAGTAGACATCAATAAACGATATACTTGTCACGGACGTAATGCCTATATATTAATTATGCCATGGATGATCATCATAACTATGTGCATTCCTATCAATTGCCCAACACTAATTTGTTTACCCACCAATATTATTTATGAGAAAGATGCCTTTAGTGAATGCTATGGCCTGTAGGTCCATTTACTTTGTATTAAAACAAATCTTATAATTCCTCGCTATTTTTGTTTACATTTATATTTTACTTTTATTTACTATATCTACCACTACCAGATTTGATATCCCTAGCCTTTGTTGGGTGTAAGCGTTTGTTTGTGTGTGTAGGTACTGCTAAAGTTGTTTGTGTGATGTCTCCTATTGGTTCGATAAACCTTGGTTCTTAACTCAGGAAAATACTATCTGCTACTATACTACATCACCCTTCCTCTTCAGGGAATTCCCAACACTATCACAAGTAGTAGAAGAATTTCCGGTGCCGTTGCTGGGGAGGCTTCACCAAACAACCCAGTGCCTTTGCACACATTTATAATTTTCTTGTTTTACTTTCTTTGCCATTTGCCTTTTATTTTCCTTCTCTTTTTCATCTCCTCCACTTCTTAAAAAACTAAAAATACCAAAACTATTTGTTGCTATCTTTTCTTGAATCACCATCATGTCTACTCAAGAAAATACTAAGTTGTGCTATTTCTTGAATACTAGTAATAATGATTTTATTAGTACACCATTTGCTCCTCCCGGCACTAGTGCAGAGTCATATGATATAAAAGATGCTTTGCTAGTTCTTGTTATGAAAGAACAATTTGCTGGAAATCCTAATGAAGATGTTGCATCCCATCTTAATACTTTCATTGAATTATGTGCAAAAAATGAAAGATGTGGATAATGATATTGTGAAATTAAAATTATTTCCTTTCTCTCTTAGAGATCAAGCTAAAGCATGCTTTTCATCTTTACCTAAAAATATTATTGATTCATGGTCAAAATGCAAAGATGCTTTCATTGCTAAAATAATTCTTCTCGCTAAGATAATATCTCTTAGAAACCAAATTATTATTTTTAAACAACATGAACAAGAACATGTTACACAGGCATGGTAGAGAATGAAATTAATGATTAAAAATTGTCGTACACATGGATTAAACTTATGGATGATAGTGCAAAACTTTTATGTTGGACTAAACTTTGTTTCAAGAAACCTTCTAGATTCATCCGCAAGTGGTACATCTATGGGAATCACACTTGGAGAGGCTACAAAGCTTCTCGGTAATATGATGACAAATTATTCCCAATGGCACACCGAAGATGCTCCAACTAGTAAGAAGGTAAATTCTATTAAGGAAGTGTGCTCCTTGAATGATAAAATCGACGCTCTCATGACTATGCTTGCTACAAAAAATTCGCCAATTGATCCTTGCCTTGTACACTTTAATTGAGAAAAATAATGATGCTATAGATGTGAATTTTATTTCAAGGAATAATTTCAATAATAATGCTTATAGGGGGGATTTCAATAATTCTAGACCTTATCGTGTTAATCCCTCTAATAATTATGGTAGTTCATGTAATAATAATAGATACACTCTGATCTTGGGAACACCATTAAAGAATTTATTAGTTCTCAAAACGTTTTCAAGACTATGGTTGAAGAAAAATTGAGTAAAGATGATAATATGTCTAGAAACATGGACAGGCTTATGCATGATGTTGATATTATTAAAATTATTTTTTTCCCACAAAGTAAGGATGAAAAGCCCGAATCTTTAAAAGCCATCCAAGTCACCATTGACCAAAGTAGAGAACGGATTTGTAGGCTAAGAGCTAAATGATGAAGATGTTAAAAATATTGGTGTGTCATCTATTTAATCTTTGTTTACTAATAATAAACTTGATGATGATGGGACTTAAGATAAGTCAATCTTAATTAGAGGTCGTCCCAATAGTTCGAAGGGTGATGATATTGATGCTAAAATTGAAAAAAGTGGGATTGAAGAGGTAAAAACTTTAGATAGTGGTGCTCCCACTCCATTGGATTACAAGGACTTTAATTATGATAATTGTTCTCTTACTCAATGTATTTCCTTGCTTCAATCCATGATTAGTTTACCCAATGCTTATGAACAAAATAAAGCTATTCCTAAGCATATCGTAGAAACTCTTATCAAAACTCATGAAGAAAAACTTGAGTTAGAAGTTTCCATTCCTAGAAATATGCATGATGAATGGGAACCTACTATTGAAGAGAAGATAATTTTTTATGAGTGCAAAGCTTTCTATGATCTTGGTGCTAGTGTTTCAACTATGCCTAAAGCGTTATATGATGTTCTCGGTTTCACCACCATGTGTGAACATTCCTTAAATTTTCATTTAGTAGATTCCACCGCCAAAAAGCCTATGGCTAGAGTAAATGATGTGCTTGCGACTGCTAATAGAAGTTATGTACCCATAAACTTTATTATTCTTGATATTTAATGCAATACATCATGTGCAATTATACTTGGGAGACCATTTCTAAGAAGCATAGGTGCGATAATTGATATAAAGGAAGCTAATATAAGGTTCCAATTTCCATTAAGAAAAGGTATGGAACATTTCCCTAGAAACGTAATTAAACCTCCTTATGAATATATAATGAGAGCCACTTATGGTGTTTCTTTGAAAGATTACAATACATGATACTATGCATTATGCCTAGTTAGGTCATTAAACAATAGCGCTTATTGGGAGGCAACCCAATAGTTATGTTTCTTTTTGTTTTATATGTTTTGTGTGTAAGCATGAATATTTCTACTATAGTAATTATGTTTGTATCTTTTATTTCAATTTTTGTGCCAAGTAAAGCATTTAGGTTAATGATGATGTTTGTTTATTTGGTTTTGTGCAAAAGCAGAAAGTTGGCATCCAGTGCATGAATTGTTTCTCTGAACTGGAACATGAACAATTATTGAAAGTTTTACACATTATTTTTACACAAATTGTCTATGTTCTCCTATTTATTTATTGAATTTTTGGATTACAAAAGTATGACTAAAAATTCCATCATTACATACTATTCTGTTTTAGACAGATTTTGTTTTTATTGCATAGTGCGCTTATTTTGATGTTTCTATGGATTGTATCGGGGAGGGGGGGTATAAGCTATAGAGATGATAAAGTACAGTAGGTACTATGTAAGAAAAATATGCATCTATTTATGATAGTAACTAAGTTAAAGATTTATTTTATTATACTAATGCATCTCACAAGGTTTTGTTGAGTTTTGCCTGGTCAAAGTTTTTAAGATTTGGATGAGATGACGATGGAAGAAGATAAGAAGTGGCAAAACCCTAAGCTTGGGGATACCCAAGGCACCCCAAGGAAATATTCAAGGAAGATCGAAACATCTAAGCTTGGGATACCACAGAGGGCATCCCCTCTTTTGTCTTCAATCTATCGGTAATATCACTTGGAGCCACATTTCTATTCGTCACATGATATGTGTTTTGCTTGGAGTGTCTTTTGATTTTGTTAGATTTTTTTGCTTATTTCTATAGTCATTGTTTCCTGATTGCACCTTTTAGGAGAGACACACATTCATCTTGAATTTATAGAATGCTCTATGTTCTTCACTTATATCTTTTGAGTTGAGGCAATTGCTCATGTTCTTCACTTATATCTGTTAAGCATGGCGAGAAATATTTTATAGAAATTATTTGCACTCTCTTGCTTCGGCTATATCTTTTTGGGAGTTCAATAGGAAGTGGTAATTTGCATGAGCTATATGTTTGGTCCAAAAAAATAGGTATATAACTACGGTAAAATAAAAAAACTTGCATCTAGATGACTAAATATGATGCCTTTGATTAATGATATTGAGGTTATGATATGAAGGTTTACTAGTTGATAATCATGGGTTATTAAAAATATTGATGCTAAGGTTCATGGTGTCCTACTAATTAAAATGTTGGTCATGCCATGGCCAGGAAGTTGGAGAGTAATTTATCCTTGATTGAGATCCTTTGTGTTGTTTGAATTGGGGGCACACGATGGTTAACTCCTCCTAACCTCCTCCCTAGGGGCATGTGAGTAATACTTTGCTTCAAGGACTTCTAGACTTTCCCAATAAATATATGAGTTCTTTATGACTAATGTCAGTTTGTGGACTATAAGCACTTCCACCCTTCCATATTTTGCTAGCCTATTCAGTACCTGATAACCTAGAAGTATAGGGGATTGCAACAGTCTTCGAGGGTAGTATTTCACCCAAATTTGTTGATCCGACACAAGGGGAGCCAAAGAATATTATGAGCCTTAGAAGTTGAGTTGTCAATTCAACCACACATGGGAAATAATCTTTCTACATCAAAGTGTTTAGTAGCACAGTAGTTTCATAGTTTTGATAGTAGTAGTAAGAGTAGCAATAGTAATAGGAACAAAACAAAAGCAGTTTGTGATGATTGTAACAACAACAGCAATAGTAACTTTGCAAAGACCAATATTAGAAAAGCGTAGGCATTGGATCAGAGATGGATATTTGTGTTGGATGATATTCATCATATAACAGTCACAACCTATAGCGATACATAATAACTCCAATTCATCAATTCAATGTAGGCATGTATTTTGTATATAGTCATATTTTCTTATAATAAGAATTTGCATGCCATCTTTTGTCCTACCCTCCCATGGTAGTGGGGTCCATAAGGAAACGAAGGGATATTAAGGCCTCCTTTTAATAGAGAACCGGAACAAAGCATAAAACATGGTGAATACTTGAACTCCTCGATTACAGTCATCCTCGGAGAGTATCCCAACTATTGTCACTTTGAGGTCTATGGATCAGAGCAATAACAAGTGCATATAACTAGAAGATAGGATCAAGAACTTAAATATATCCATGAAAACATAAAGGGTTCAAATCTGAAATCATGGCACTCGGGCCCTAGTGACAAGCATTAAATATAGCAAAGTCATAGCATCATCAATCTTAGAACATAGTGGATACTAGGGATCAAGCACTAACAAATTGACTCGATTATATGACAAATCTCATCAAACTCCATCACCGTCCAGCAAGCCTATGAAGTAATTACTCATTCCCGGTGATGAGCATCATGGAATTGCTGATGGAGAAGGGTTGATGATGACGACGGCGACAAATTCCACCCTTTGGAGCCCTGAACAGACTCTAGATAGCCCTCCCAATGAAGAATAGGAGGTGGTGGTGGCTTCATATCGTGAAATGATTCCTCCTCTCTGATTTTTTTTCTCTGCGAGTCCTAAGGGGCCCATGAGCTCAAAGGGCACGCCCTAGGGGGTGGGCGCCCCCCTGAGCTCGTGGCTCCTAGGTGGCCACCTCCAGTAGTTCTCTTCGCCAATATTTTTAAAATATTCTAGAAATAATCTCCAGAAATTTTAGCCCAATCTGAGAACTTCTATTTCTGCACAAAAACAACACTATGGTAGTTCTGCAGAAAACAACGCCAATCCAGGTTAGTTTCATTCAAATCATGCAAATTAGAGTCCAAAACAAGAGCAAAAGTGTTTGGAAAAGTAGATATGTTTGGTATGTATCAACTCCATGATAACCCACAAGTGTAGGGGATTAGTTGTAGCCTCTTTTGATAAGTAAGAGTGTCGAACCCAACGAGGAGCTAAAGGTAGACCAAATATTCCCTCAAGTTCTATCGACCACCGATACAACTCTACGCACGCTTAGCGTTCGCTTTACCTAAAACAAGTATAAAACTAGAAGGACTTTGTAGGTGTCATTGGATAGGTTTGCAAGATAATAAAGAGCATGTAAATAAAAAGTAGGGGCTGTTTAGATGAAGATACGACTAAGTTAGTTTTAGTAGAGAGCTTTTGGTCACGAGAAAGTTATTTGTCCCTAGGCAATCGATAACTAGACCGGTAATCACTATTGCAATTTTATTTGAGGGAGAGGCATAAGCTAACATACTTTCTCTACTTGGATTATATGCACTTATGATTGGAACTCTAGCAAGCATCCGCAACTACTAAAGACCATTAAGGTAAAACCCAACCATAGCATTAAAGTATCAAGTCCCCTTTATCCCATATGCCATAACCCCCTTACTTGGGTTTATGCTTCTGTCACTCAAGCAACCCACTATAAGCGAATCATGAACATATTACACCACCCTACAACGGGAATCCCTCACGCTTGCGCGACACGGAGGGCACAATAGGACAACACCAATAATAAAACATGCAACTCAAACCAATCACGATCATCAATTAACCCATAGGACAAAACAGATCTACTCAAACATCATAGGATAGCCATACATCATTGGGAAATAATATATAGCATTGAGCACCATGTTTAAGTAGAGATTACAGCGGGTAAAAGAGAGGTTACACCGTTGCATAGAGGGGGGAAGAGTTGGTGATGAAGCCGGTGAAGTTGTTGTTCTAGTTTGCGGTGATGATGATGGCCCCCGGCACCGTTTCGGTGCCAGTGGAAGGAAGGGGAGAGGTCCCCCCCTTCTTCTTCTTCTTAGTTGACCTTCTCCCTAGATGGGAGAAGGGTTTCCCCTCTGGTCCATGGTCTCCATGGAGTGGGAGGGGCAAGAGCCCCTCCGAGATTGGATCTGTCTCTCTGTCTCTCTGTGTTTCTACGTTCTAGATTATGCCCTTTCCGTTTCTTATATATCTAGAGATCCATAACTCCGATTGGATTGAAACCTTCGCCCAGATTTTTCTCCGAAAATTAGCTTTCTCGCGGCCAAAGAAGAGCGTCAACCGCCTTACGGGGTGCCCACGAGGGACAGGGGCGCGCCTGCCCCCCTGGGGCACGCCCCTGCCTCGTGGCCCCCTCGGGCACCGTCTCGCGTTGATTTTACATCCCAAAAATCATAAATATTCCAAAAATATTCTTCGTCCGTTTTTATCCCGTTTGGACTCCGTTTGATATGGAGTTTCTGCGAAACATAAAACATGTAACAAACAGGAACTAGCACTGGGCACTGGATCAATATGTTAGTCGCAAAAAATAGTATAAAAAGTTGCCAAAAGTATATGAAAGTTGAATAATATTGGCATGGAACAATCAAAAATTATAGATAAGACGGAGACGTATCAGCATCCCCAAGCTTAATTCCTGCTCGTCCTCGGGTAGGTAAATAATAAAAAGATAATTTTTGATGTGGAATGCTACCTATCATAATCTTGATCATGTAATCTAATCATGGCATGAATATTAAGACATGACTGATTCAAAGCAATAGTCTATCATTTGACATAAAAACAATAATACTTCAAGCATGCCAACCGAGCAAGTATGTCTTATCAAATAACATAGCCAAAGAAAGCTTATCCCTACAAACTCATATAGTTTGGCCATGCTTCATTTTCGTCACACAAAATGCTCCCATCATGCACAACCCCGATGACAAGCCAAGCAATTGGTTCATACTTTTTAATGCGCTTCAGCCTTTTCAACCCTCACGCAATACATGAGAGCAAGCCATGGACATAGCACTATGGGTGGAATATAATATGATGATGGAGATTGTGTGGACAAGACAAAAAGGGAGAAAGTCTCACATCGACGCGGCTAATCAACGGGCTATGGAGATGCCCATAAATTGATGTCAATGCGAGGAGTGGGGATTGCCATGTAACGGATGCACTAAGAGCTATAAGTGTATGAAAGCTCAAACTGGAAACTAAGTGGGTGTGCATCCAACTTGCTTGCTCATGAAGACCTTGGGCATTTGAGGAAGCCCATCATCAGAATATACAAGCCAAGTTCTATAATGAAAATTCCCACTAGTATATGAAAGTGATAACTCAAGAGACTCTCTATATGAAGAGCATGGTGCTTATTTGAAGGACAAGTGTGGTAAAAGGATAGTAACATTGCCCCTTCTCTCTTTTTCTCTCATTTTTTATTTTTATTTTTTATTTTTTAAATTTTTTGGTGGGCTTCTTTGGCCTCTTTTTTTATTTGGGATTCTTTGGCCTCTTTTTTTATTTGGGCTTCTTTGGCCTCTTTTATTTTTCATAAAGTCTGGAGTCTCATCCCGACTTGTGGGGGAATCATAGTCTCCATCATCCTTTCCTCACTAGGGCAATGCTCTAATAATGATGATCATCACACTTTTATTTACTTACAACTCAATATTACAACTCGATATCTAGAACAAAGATATGACTCTATAAGAATACCTCCGGTGGTGTACCGGGATGTGCAATGATCTAGCATAGCAAAGATATCAAAAAACGGACAAGCCATGAAAACATCATGCTAGTTGCCTTATGATCATGCAAAGCAATATGACAATGAATGCTCAAGTCATGTATATGTTGATGATGGAAGTTACATGGCAATATATCTCGGAATGGCTATGGAAATGCCATGATAGGTAGGTATGGTGGCTGTTTTGAGGAAGATATAAGGAGGCTTATGTGTTATAGAGCGTATCATATCACAGGGTTTGGATGCACTGGCGAAGTTTGCACCAACTCTTGAGGTGAGAAAGGGCAATGCACGGTACCGAAGAGGCTAGCAATGATGGAAGGGTGAGAGTGCGTATAATCCATGGACTCACATTAGTCATAAATAACTCATATACTTATTGCAAAATTTTATTAGCCCTCGAGGCAAAGTACTACTACGCATGCCCCTAGAGGGATATATTGGTAGGAAAAGTCCATCGCTCATCCCCGAGTGCCACTCATAAGGAAGAAAATCAAAGAAACACCCCATGCTTCAAATTTGTCACACAACGGTTACCATACGTGCATGCTACGGGACTTGCAAACCTCAACACAAGTATTTCTCAATTTCACTCAACTAGCACGACTCTAATATCACCACCTTTATATTGCAAAACTATTGCAACGAATCAAACATATCATATTCAGTGATCTACAAGTTTTATGTAGAATTTTATGACTAACCATGTCAATGACCAATTCCTGTCATCTCTCTAAATAGATGTAACTGAAGCAAGAGAGTTTAATTCTTTCTACAAAAGTTATGCCCATGCTCTAACAAATATAAGTGAAGCAAAAGAGCATTCTACAAATGGCGGTTTTCTATGTGAAGAGAAACAGGCAATCCAAACTTCAAATGATATAAGTGAAGCACATGAAGCATTCTATAAAGCCATACTCAAAAGATTTAAGTGAAGTGCAATGAGCATTCTATAAATCAACCAAGGACTATCTCATACCAGCATGGTGCATAAAATAAAAGTGAAAACTAAATGCAAAAGACGCTCCAAGACTTGCACAAATCACATGAATGAAACGAATCCGAAAACATATCGATACTTGTTGAAGAAAGAGGGGATGCCTTCCGGGCCATCCCCAAGCTTAGACGCTTGAGTCTCCTTGAATATTTACCTGGGTTGCCTTGGGCATTCCCAAGCTTGAGCTCTTGCCTCTCCTCCTTTTCCTCATATGGAGACCTTCTTGATCAAACAGTTTATCCACACAAAACTTCAACAGAAAACTCGGTAAGATCCGTTAGTATAATAAAACAAATCACTACTCTAGGTACTGTTGCCAACCAATTCATATTTTGTTTTTGCATTATACTACTGTAATATATCTTTTCCATGGCTTAATCCACTGATAGAAATTGATAGTTTCAACAAAACAAGTAAACTATGCATCAAAAACAGAATCTGTCAAAAACAGAACAGTTTGTAGCAATCTGAACATTAACAATACTTCTGGTACCTCAAAAATTCTACCAAAATTAGGAAACATAGAAAAATTGTATAGAAAGACAGTGCAAAAAGAATCAGAACCGTTTGACGTTCCAGTAAAAAAATGTAAAATCGCGCACTACAGCCAAAGTTTCTGTCCTGCACCGTACAGACCAACCAGCATTGTAAACATCCTAAAGGCAAACTTTGGCACATTATTTTTATAATATAATGTAATTGTACAAGTGGATAATTATTTTTGATGAAAACTTTCTGTAATCAAGATTCAGAAAGTTTCCGTGAGCATGAACAAAGTTCAAGGAGCTCCCCCACTTCAACAATGCTTGTCTTTCTCACTTTCACTTTCCTTTTTGAAATTTTTTGGGTTCCCCTCTTTATTTTTTTTGTTTTTAAACTATATAAAAGCACTCAACAGAAATAAATGACTCTCTAAAACTTCCGGGTTGTCTCCCCTTCTTTAAAGCCATTAAGCTAGGCATATAGTGCTCAAGTAATGAATCCACCCGGATCCCAAGGTATATCAAAGCCAATTTTAATTAACAATGATTTGTAATTTAGTAGTGAGCACAAAATAACATATATCATGCAACAACAAATTCTAACTCTCTTCCTATGCATTGGCATGTCATAAAAGAACAATTCATGCACACCAAGTAAAGTCCAATGCATAGTATAAGCAGTTTCTTGCAATTCTATCATATTGGGAACATAGAGAGGTGGGGATATAGTTCCTCTCTCATAATAATTGCAAGTAGGAGCAGCAAGCACATGCATATTAAATTCATCAAAATTATCATGTGCTACGTTAAAAAGGCAACTCATCAATATAATCCTTAATAAGCACAAACTTCTCCGATATAGTGTAGTTTGGAGAATTCAAAAAGATAATAGGGCTATCATGCGTGGATGCAATAACAACAATTTCATGTTTAACATAAGTAACTATAGCAAGTTCATCTTCATAAGCATAATTCATATTGGCATCTTAGCCACAAGCATAGCAAGCATCATCAAAAAGGGATATTTCAAGAGAATCAACGGGATCATAACAATCATCATAGCAATCATCCTTCGGTAAGCACGAAGGGGAATTAAACAATGTATGATTTGAAGAGTTACTCTCATTATAAGGTGGGCACGGGTAGCTAATCCGCTCTTCCTCCTTTTGTTTTTTGCTCTCCTCATCATCTTTTTCATCCAATGATCTCACAATTTCATCAATTTCTTCTTCCATAGACTCCTGCAAAATATTAATCTCTTCTTGGACAGCGGAGGAGTCCTCAATATATAGTTTAACATAGGCATTAGAAGCATAATTATCATAACAATATTTAAATATGGCAAAATTTCAGATTTGTAGAGAGTAGCATCATACTTTTCAATCAAAGAAGCAATCTCATAAGCACCCTTAAAGCACCAAATTCTTCAATTTGTTGAACATCATAGTAATTATAAACACCCTTAGCATACAAAGATACGATTCCATTATTACTAAACTCACATTGGTAGGGAAGGTGTTTCTTAGGGTTTTCAGAACAACAAGTAAAATCATAGATTTCACATAAATTCCAAGCATAGCATTGCAAACAATGTATTTGATCCAGTAAAAGTTTCCCTTTTTCAAATATGCGGTGTCACACATAACAAGCAAGCTGATCTAAAGATTTACCCTCAACAAAGCTAGTTGGGGTTTCAGCATGAGCACATAGGGATCGAAGATGATCCAATTAGAAAGCTTCGGGAGTGTGATAGATTTTGAGTGGTCCTTCAACCATTGGTTCAGTAGGTACAACTAATTTTTTTGGTATTTTGTGTTTCCTACCCATAACTAAAGATAGAGAACAACTAAGAACAACAAATAAAAATTACTTAGCAATAAAGCAAACAAGCACACACGGAATATTCACCCCACGCTATTGCTCCAGGGCAATGGCGCCAGAAAAAGGTCTTGATAACCCACAAGTGTAGGGTATCAGTTGTAGCCTCTTTCGATAAGTAAGAGTGTCGAACCCAACGAGGAGCTAAAGGTAGAAAAAAATATTCCCTCAAGTTCTATCGACCACCGATACAACTCTACGCACGCTTAGCGTTCGCTTTACCTAAAACAAGTATGAACTAGAAGGACTTTGTAGGTGTTGTTGGATTGGTTTGCAAGATAATAAAGAGCACGTAAATAAAAAGTAGGGGCTGTTTAAATGAAGACATGACTAAGTTAGTTTTAGTAGAGAGCTTTTTGTAACGAGAAAGTTATTTGTCCCTAGGCAATCGATAACTAGACCGGTAATCACTATTGCAATTTTATTTGAGGGAGAGGCATAAGCTAACATACTTTCTCTACTTGGATCATATGCACTTATGATTGGAACTCTAGCAAGCATCCGCAACTACTAAAGATCAGTAAGGTAAAACCCAACCATAGCATTAAAGTATCAAGTCCCCTTTATCCCATACGCCACAACCCCCTTACTCGGGTTTATGCTTCTGTCACTCAAGCAGCCCACTATAAGCGAATCATGAACATATTGCAACACCCTACAGAGGGAATCCCTCACGCTTGCGCGACATGGAGGGCACAATAGGACAGCACCAATAATAAAACATGCAACTCAAACCACTCACGATCATCAATTAACTCATAGGACAAAACGGATCTACTCAAACATCATAGGATAGCCATACATCATTGGGAAATAATATATAGCATTGAGCACCATGTTTAAGTAGAGATTACAGCGGGTAAAAGAGAGGTTACATCGCTGCATAGAGGGGGAAGAGTTGGTGATGAAGGCGGTGAAGTTGTTGGTGTAGATCGCGGTGATGATGATGGCCCCCAGCATCGTTCCAGCGCCACCGGAAGCAAGGGGGGAGGGCCCCCCTTCTTCTTCTTCTTCCTTGACCTTATCCCTAGATGGGAGAAGGGTTTCCCCTCTGGTCCATGGTCTCCATGGCGTGGGAGGGGCGAGACCCCCTCCAAGATTGGATCTGTCTCTCTGTCTCTCTCTGTTTCTGCATTCTGGATTCTGCCCTTTCACCGTTTCTTATATATCTGGAGATCCGTAACTCCGATTGGATTAAAAACTTCGCCCAGATTTTTCTCTGAAAATTAGCTTTCTTGCGGCCAAAAAAGAGCATCAACCGCCTTACGGGGTGCCCACGAGGGTCAGAGGCGCACCTGGCCCCTGGGGCGCGCCCCCCTGTCTCGTGGCCCCCTCGGGCACCGTCTCATGTTGATTTTACTTCCCAAAAATCATAAATATTCCAAAAATATTATCCATCCGTTTTTATCCCGTTTGGACTCCGTTTGATATGGGGTTTCTACGAAACATAAAACATGCAACAAACAGGAACTGGCACTGGGCACTGGATCAATATGTTAGTCCCAAAAAATAGTATAAAAAGTTGCCAAAAGTATATGAAAGTTGAATAATATTGGCATGGAACAATCAAAAACTATAGATACGACGGAGATGTATCACTCCCCCAAACTTAACTCATTACTTGTCCTCAAGGAATTTAGCTAACAAACTGAAAGTGATAAAGAAAAACTTTTACAAACTCTTTTGTTCTCGTCGGTGTATATATACTTAACTAGTGTTCAAGTTTTCAGCAAAGATTATGAACTATCTATGTGAATGATAACACTTATGTCTCACATTTACTCATGACAATAACATAACCAACTAGCGAGCAATAATAAGATATCTCGGATGTCGACAGTTTGTGAAAATAATCCTAATATAATATGATAACATGGTATCACGCTAGCCCTTTCTGAGACTGCAAAATCTAAATGCAGAGCACCTCTGAAATTCAAGCAGCGACTAAACATTCTAATTCATGGTAGAAGAGATCCAGTCATTGTCTGATGACCCACAAGTATAGGGGATCAATCTAGTCTTTTAATAAGTAAGAGTGTCGAACTGGACGAGGAGCAGAAGGAAATGATAAGCGGTTTTCAGCAGGGTATTCTCCGCAAGTATTGAAAGTAGCGGCGATAGATAGTTTTGTAGCAAGATAATTCAGGACAAGTAACAAGTGGCAATAGTAACAAAGGTGCAGCAAGGTGGCCCAATCCTTTTTATAGAAAAGGACAAGCTGGAAAGTTATCTTATATAAAGCAAACTACTCTTGAGGACACATAGGAATTGTCTTCTAGTCGCATTCATCATGTTTAGTTGATTCACGTTTGTTACTTTGATAATTTTATATGTGGGTGGACCGGTGCTTGGGTGTTGTTCTTACTTGAACAAGCAACCCACTTATGATTACCCGCTCCCGCAAGTATCTACAACTACAAAAGAAGAATTAAGATAAATCTAACTATAGCATGAAACATATGGATCCAAATCAGTCCCTTACGGAATAGTACATAAACTAGGGTTTAAGATTTTCTCACTCTAGCATCATCTCATCTACTTATTACTCCACAATGCCTTCCCTTAGGCCCAAGTATGGTGAAGTGTCTTGTAGTCGATGTTCACATGACACAACTAAAGGAAGCAACAACATACATATCATCAAAATAGTGAAAGAATACCAACTTCACATGATTACTTATAACAAGACTTCTCGCATGTCCTTAAGAACGAAAGTAACTACTCACAAATCATATTCATGTTCAAGATCATAGGTCTATTGAATATGACTGAGGATCTGAACATTTAATCTTGCACCAAATAAACCAACTTGCGTCAACTACAAGATGTAATCAACACTACTAGCAACCCACAGGTACCAATCTGAGATTTTCGGAGAAAGATTGAGTACAAGAGATGAACTATGATTTGAGATGGGATGGTGCTGGTGAAGATGTTGATGAATATTGATCCTCACACGATGCAGGGATCGTTGGTAATGTCGATGGCTTCAATTTCCCCCTCCTGGAGGGAAGTGCCCCGGCGGAATCGCTCCACAGGAGAGCAAAAGTGCTCCTGCCCAGGTTCTGCCTTGAGACGGTGGCACTTTGTCCTGAAAGTCTTCTCTTATTTGTATCTAGGTCAAAACCCTTCAGTAGTAGAAGATGGGCACTAGAGGCCAGCTGTGGGCCCCACAAGGCATCAGGGCATGCCCAGGGGGTGGCCACGCCCTGTTGCCTTGGGGGCAACTGGTGGCTCCCTCTGCTATTTCTTTGCTCCTGTATTTTTATATTCAATAAAAAATCTCTATGAAGTTTTAGGTCATTTGGAGCTATATAGAATAGGTATCTCTGATGTAGCTCTTTTAGGTCCAGAATTCCAGTTGGCGGTAATCTCCCTCTCTATGTAAACCTTGCAATTAAGAGAGCAAAGGCATTAGAATTTCATCATAAAGTGAAATAATGACCAAAAACTATATATATATAACAGTAGGAAAACATGATGCAAAATGGAGTATCAGGATCACATCCAACATTAACTAGATCAATGCATAAGAATGACAATAGCGCTCTACGAATTGGTGCTTGAATGGGAAGGTGATGACTCAACAATAAATGTAAATAACATAAAAGTAAGCGATTTCTATTTCTGTGCCCTCGGTTGCTTAGTACTCCTCGGTTCTACCCCACCCAACTAACATCCCTCACTTTTCCCCTCCACAAGGCGCCCCACACTCAAAAATGTCCAAACGGGAGCATTTTCGTTGGGTTAATGCAGTTGACCGTTACCTGGCGCATACAATGACACGTGGGTCACCTAGCACCCACCTCTTAGTGTCTAGTATATAAGTAAAAATAGTGAAATATATCAAAGCCTGGGACGCCGCAGGACCCACATGTCAGTCGATGATTTATTTGGAAAAAAGGGTGCAATATATTGCGGCCCGTGGGGGTCGAACTCAGGACAAATGCTAGATTATGCAACATGCGAACCATTACATTGTGTGCGTCTCTTTGCTTATGGCCATAGCCGAGTCCTTTTGACTTGATATTTACTACCTTACAGAAGGGCCCACGAGCCAGTTGAAGGAAATATGCACTAGAGGCAATAATAAAGTCGTTATTTATATTTTCTTATAACATGATAAATGTTTATTATTCGTGCTAGAATTGTATTAACCAAAACCTTAGTACATGTGTGAATACATAGACAAAACATAGTGTCCCTAGTATGCCACTACTTGACTAGCTCGTTTATCAAAGATAGGTATGTTTCCTAACCATAGACATGTGTTGTCATTTGATGAATGAGATTACATAATTAGGAGAATGATATGATGGACAAGACCCATCCGTTAGCTTAGCATTATGATCGTTACAGTTTCATTGCTGCTGCTTTCTTCATGACTTATACATGTTCCTCCGACTATGAGATTATGCAAGTCCCGAATACTGGAGGAACACCTTGTGTGCTATCAAACGTCACAACGTAACTGGGTGATTATAAAGATGCTCTACAGGTGTCTCCGAAGGTGTTTGTTGGGTTGACATAGATCAAGATTAGGATTTGTCACTCCGTGTTTCCGAGAGGTATCTCTGGGTCCTCTTGGCAATGCTCATCACTATAAGCCTTGCAAGCAATGTGACAAATGAGTTAGTTATGGGATGAACCATTACAGAATGAGCAAAGAGACTTACTAGTAACGAGATTGATCTAGGTATGATGATACCGACGATCGAATCTCGGGCAAGTAACATACCGGTGACAAAGGGAACAACGTATGTTGTTATGCGGTTTGACCAATAAAGATCTTCATAGAATATGTAGGAGCCAATATGAGCTTCCAGGTTCCTCTATTGGTTATTGATCGGAGATGTGTCTCGATCATGTCTACATAGTTCTCGAACCAGTAGGGTCCTCACGCTTAACGTTCGATGACGATTTGTATTATGAGTTATGTGTTTTTGATGACCGAAGTTTGTTCGGAGTCCCGGATGAGATCACGTACGTGATGAGGAGTCTCTAAATGGCCCAGACATAAAGATTGATATATTGGAAGGTTATGTTCGAACACCAGAAAGGTTTCGGAAAGGTTCGGGCATTTTTCAGAGTACCAGGAGGTTACCGGAACCCCGAGAGAAGTAGTGGGCCTTAATGGGCTTTAGTGGAAAGGAGAGGAGGGCCGCAGGGTGGCCGCACCCCCCCATGGCAGGTCCGAATTGGAATAGGAGGGGTGGTGCCCTCCCTTGGTACTTGGATCGGTTGGATCGTGAAGACGTTCGACTACATCAACCGCATTACTAAACGCTTCCGCTTTCGGTCTACGAGGGTACGTGGACACACTCTCCCGTCTTGTTCTATGCATATCCTAGATATATCTTGCATGATCTTGTGTGACCGCGTTCATGAGACTGGTTCTACTGACGTGCTTTTGCACATAGGTGGCTGGCGGGTGCCTGTTTCTCCAACTTTAGTTGAATCGAGTTTGACTACAAACGGTCCTTGTTGAAGGTTAAAACAACACACTTGACGAAAAATCATTGTGGTTTTTGATGTGTAGGTAACGGTTCTTGCTAGAAACCTGTAGCAGCCACGTAAAACTTGCAACAACAAAGTAGAGGACGTCTAACTTGTTTTTCCAGGGCTTGTTGTGATGTGATATGGTCAAGACATGATGTGATATAAATTGTTGTATGAGATGATCATGTTTTGTAACAAAGTTATCAGCAACTGGCAGGAGCCATATGGTTGTCGCTTTATTGTATGAAATGCAATCACCATGTAATTTCTTTACTTTATCACTAAGCGGTAGCGATAGTCGTAGTAGCAATAGTTGGCAAGACGAGAACGATGCTACGATGGAGATCAAGGTGTCAAGCCGATGACAATGGAGATCATGGCAATGCTTTGGTGATGGAGCTCATGAGCACAAGATGATGATGGCCATATCATGTCACATATTTTGATTGCATGTGATGTTTATCTTTTATGCATCTTATTTTGCTTAGTACGGCGGTAGCATTATAAGATGATCCCGTACTAAAATTTTAAGGTATAAGTGTTCTCCCTGAGTATGCACCGTTGCTACAATTCGTCGTGCCAAGACACCATGTGATGGTCAGGTGTGATAAGATCTACGTTCACATACAATGGGTGCAAGCCAGTTTTGCACGTGTAGAATACTCGGGTTAAACTTGACGAGCCTAGCATATGCAGATATGGCCTCGGAACATTGAGACCGAAAGGTTGAACGTGAATCATATACTAGATATGATCAACATAGTGATGTTCACCATTGAAAACTACTCCATCTCACGTGATGATCGGACATGGTTTAGTTGATTTGGATCACGTGATCATTTAGATGACTAGAGGGATGTTTATCTCAGTGGGAGTTCTTAAGTAATATGATTAATTGAACTTTAATTTATCATGAACTTAGTCCTGATAATTTTTGCATGTCTGTGTTGTTGTAGATCAATGGCCCGTGCTACCGTTCCCTTGAATTTTAATGCATTCATAGAGAAATCTAAGTTGAAAGATGATGGTAGAAATTACACGGACTGGGTCCGTAACTTGAGGATTATCCTCATTGCTGCATAGAAGAATTACATCCTGGAAGCACCGCTAGGTGCAAGGCCTACTGCAGACGCAATTGCGGACGTTGTGAACGTCTGGCAGAGCAAAGCTGATGACTACTCGATAGTTCAGTGTGCCATGCTTTACGGCTTAGCATCGGGACTTCAAAGACATTTTGAACGTCATGGAGCATATGAGATGTTCCAAGAGTTTAAGTTAATATTTCAAGCAAATGCCCGAATTGAGAGATATGAAGTCTCCAACAAGTACTATAGCTGCAAGATGGAGGAGAATAGTTCTGTCAGTGAACATATACTCAAAATGTCTGGGTATCATAACCACTTGACTCAACTGGGAGTTAATCTTCCTGATGATAGTGTCATTGATAGAGTTATTCAATCACTGCCACCAAGCTATAAAGGCTTCGTGATGTACTATAATATGCAAGGGATGACAAAAATGATTCCCGAGCTCTTTGCAATGTTGAAGACTGCGAAGGTAGAAGTCAAGAAGGAGCATCAAGTCTTGATGGTCAACAAGACCACTAGTTTCAAGAAAAAGGGCAAAGGGAAGAAGGGGAACTTCAAGAAGAACGGCAAGCAAGTTTCTGCTCAAGGGAAGAAGCCCAAGTCTGGACCTAAGCCTGAAACTGAGTGTTTCTACTGCAAAGGGACTGGTCACTGGAAGCAGAACTGCCCCACGTATTTGGCGCATAACAAGGATGGCAAATCGAAATGTATATTTGATATACATGTTATTGATGTGTAACTTACTAATGCTCGTAGTAGCGCTTGGGTATTTGATACTGGTTCTGTTGCTCATATATTTGCAACTCGAAACAGGGGCTACAGATTAAATGAAGATTGGCTAAGGACAAGGTGACGATGCGCGTCGGAAATGGTTCCAAGGTCGATGTGATCGCTGTCGGCACGCTACCTCTACATCTACCTTCGGGATTAGTTTTAGACCTAAATAATTGTTATTTGGTGCCAGCGTTGAGCATGAACATTCTATCTGGATCTTGTTTGATGCGAGACGGTTATTCATTTAAATCAGAGAATAATGGTTGTTTTATTTATATGAGTAATATCTTTTATGGTCATGCACCCTTGTTGAGTGGTCTATTTTTGTTGAATCTCGATCGTGTTGATACACATGTTCATAATGTTGAAGCCAAAAGATGCAAAGTTGATAATTATAGTGCAACTAATTTGTGGCACTGCCGTTTAGGTCATATTGGTGTAAAGCGCATGAAGAAACTCCATACTGATGGGCTTTTGGAATCACTTAATTATGAATCAATTGGTGCTTGCGAACCATGCCTCATGGGCAAGATGACTAAAACTCCATTCTCCGGAACAATGGAACGAGCTACTGACTTATTGGAAATAATACATACTGATGTATGCGGTCCAATGAGTGTTGAGGCTCATGGCGGGTATCGTTGTTTTCTTACCTTAACAGATGATTTGAGCAGATATGGGTATATCAACTTAATGAAGCATAAGTCTGAAACATTTGAAAAGTTCAAAGAATTTCAGAGAGATGTGGAAAATCATCGTAACAAGAAAATAAAGTTTCTACAATCTGATCGTGGAGGCGAATATTTGAGTTACGAGTTTGGTCTTCATTTGGAACAATGTGGAATAGTTTCACAACTCACGCCACCTGGAAGAACACAGTGAAATGTTGTGTCCGAACGTCAAAACCGTACTTTATTGGATATGGTGCGATCTATGATGTCTCTTACTGATTTATCGCTATCGTTTTGGGGTTATGCTTTAGAGACAGCTGCATTCACGTTAAATAGGGCACCATCAAAATCCGTTGAGACGACGCCTTATGAACTGTGGTTTGGCAAGAAACCAGAGTTGTCGTTTCTTAAAGTTTAGGGTTGCGATGCTTATGTGAAAAAGCTTCAACCTTATAAGCTCAAACCCAAATCGGAGAAGTGCGTATTCATAGGATACCCAAAGGAAACTGTTGGGTAAACCTTCTATCACAGATCCGAAGGCAAGATATTAATTGCTAAAAATGGATCCTTTCTAGAGAAGGAGTTTCTCTCGAAAGATGTGAGTGGGAGGAAAGTAGAACTTGATGAGGTAATTGTACCTTCTACCGAATTGGAAAGTAGTTCATCACAGAAATCAGTTTCGGTGATTCCTACACCAATTAGTGAGGAAGCTAATGATGATGATCATGAAACTTCAGATCAAGTTACTACTGAACCTCGTATGTCATCCAGAATACAGTCCGCACCAAAGTGGTACGGTAATCCTGTTCTGGAAGTCATGTAACTAAACCATGATGAACCTACGAACTATGAGGAAGCGATGATGAGCCCAGATTCCGCGAAATGGCTGGATGCCATGAAATCTGAGATGGGATCCATGTATGAGAACAAAGTATGGACTTTGGTGGACTTGCTCGATGATCGACAAGCCATAGAATGGATCTTCAAGAAGAAGACTGACGCTGACGGTAATGTTACTGTCTACAAAGCTCGACTTGTTACGAAAGGTTTTCGACAAGTTCAAGGAGTTGATTATGATGAGACCTTCTCACCCGTAGCGATGCTTAAGTCTTTCCGAATCATGTTAGCAATTGTTGCATTTTATGATTATGAAATTTGGCAGATGGATGTCAAAACTGAATTTCTGAATTGATTTCTGGAAGAAGAGTTGTATATGATGCAACCAGAAGGTTTTGTCGATCCAAAGGGTGCTAACAAAGTGTGCAATCTCAAGCGATCCATTTATGGATTGGTGCAAGCCTCTCGGAGTTGGAATAAATGCTCTAATAGTGTGATCAAAGCACATGGTCTTATACAGATGTTTGGAGAAGCCTGTATTTACAAGAAAGTGAGTGGGAGCTCTGTAGCATTTCTAATATTATATGTGGATGACATATTGTTATCTAAAATGATACATAATTTCTGGATAGCATAAAAGGATACTTGAATAGGAATTTTTCAATCAAATACCTCGGTGAAGCTGCTTACATATTGGGCATCAAGATCTATAGATATAGATCAAGACGCTAAATTGAACTTTCACAAAGCACATACCTTGATAAAGTTTTGAAGAAGTTCAAAATGGATCAGTCAAAGAAATGGTTCTTGCCTGTGTTACAAGGTGTGAAGCTGAGTCAAACTCAATGCCCGACCACTATAGAAGATAGAGAGCAAATGAAATTCATTCCCTATGCTTCAACCATAGGTTCTATCATGTATGCAATGTTGTGTACCAGACCTGATGTGTGCCTTGCTATAAGTATAGCAGGGAGGTACCAAAGTAATCCAGGAGTGGAGCACTAGACAATGATACGTCTCCTCCAATGTATCTATAATTTATGAAGTATTCATGCCATGTTTACAATACTTTTATATAATTTTGGTATGATTTGATTAGAACTAACCCGGCCTGACGCTGTTTTCAGCAGAACTACCGTGGTGTTGTTTTTGTGCAGAAATAAAAGTTCTCGGAACGCGGCGAAAATCAAAGGAGAATTTTTCTGGGAAATATAAAAAATACTGGAACAAAAATCTACCAGAGGGGAGTCCCGTGGGCCCCACAAGAGTGGGGGGCGCGTCCACCCAGCTGGGGCACGCCCCCCTATCTCGTGGACTCCTCGGGGACCCCCCTGACATGAAATCAATGCCAACCTCTCCTATAAATACAGAAACCTTCGGGAAATAACCTAGATCGGAAGTTCCGTCGCCGCAAGCCTGTGTAGCCACGAGAAATCAATCTAGGCCCTCTCTCACACCCTGCTGGAGGGGGCCATCATCACCAGAGGCCATGGGGAAGGATCCCGGAGGGGCCATCATCGCCATGAAGGCCAAGATCCAGAGGGAGAACCTCTCCCCATCTAGGGGGAGGCCATGGAGGAGGAAGCACAAGGGGGAGAACCTCTTCTCCTCTCTCTCGGTGGCGCCGGAGTGCCATCGGGAGGGGAATCATCGCCACGGTGATCGTCTTCATCAACATCACCATCATCATCGCCATCCTCATCTCCTTTACGCGGTCCACTCTCCCGCACCCCATTGTAATCCCTACTTGAACATGGTGCTTTATGCCACATATTATGATCCAATGATGTGTTGCCATCCTATGATGTGTTGAGTAGATATCCTTTGTCCTTGGGTTGATTGATGATCTAGATTGGTACGAGTTGTATGTTTTATTTTGGTGCTGTCCTATGGTGCTCTCCGTGTCGCGCAAGCGTGAGGGATTCCCTCTGTAGGGTGTTGCAATATGTCCATGATTTACTTATTGTCTGCGTTGCTTGAGTGACAGAAGCATAAACACGGATTGGTCACAGCGTATGGGATAAAGGGGACTTGATACTTTGATGCTACGGTTGGGTTTACCTTAATGATCTTTAATAGTTGCGAATGCTTGCTAGAGTTCCAATGATAAGTGCATATGATCCAAGAAGAGAAAGTATGTTAGCTTATGCCTCTCCCTCATATGAAATTGCAATGACTACCGGACTTGTTAACAATTGCCTAGGATAATTCTACACACCGACCCATCATTATTCCACACTTGCTATTTATAATATTTAGTAATATATTCTAACTTTATGATAACAGCACCTACTTTTATGTTTTAGCTCTCTGATATCATGCAAAGTTATCCTCTTCATACCCACAACGTAGTTTTATTTCTCGTTTCTAGTTGAAAGCAAACGTTCGGTGTATGTAGAGTCGTATCAGTGGCAGATAGGGATTGAGAGAATATTGATCTTACCTTTAGCTCCTTGTGGGTTTGACACTCCATACTTGTCACTTCCACCTTTGGAAATTGCTATGATGATTCCCTGCACTTGGGGATTATCAAGCTCTTTCCTGGCGCCGTTGCTAGGGAGCAATAGCGTGAGGTTGATATTTTCGTGTGTGCTTTTTTGCTTTCTTCACTAAGTAGATTTTTTTTTCCTTTTTGTTTCTATTTAGTTGTGGGTGAAACATACAAAAAAAAATAAAGAATGAAAATACCAAAAAACAAAACTTGCCTCTCATGCCTAAAAAGTTTTTCAAAGAGAAGTGATTGGAAAGTTATGCATTGAAGAAGTGAGGGTCAACCTTGAGCACTTGTGTTCATGCTCACGGAAACAATGTAGAATTTTCATGGATGTTTCTCTATAAATAATTATCCCCTTGTGTATATCCATTGTATTATAAAAACAATGTGCCAAGCTTTGGTTTTAGGATAATTAGATTGCTTGTTTACTATGTGCAGAACAAAAACAGAAACTTTGGCTATAGCACGTGATTTTACATTTTTTACTGGAAGGTCAAATGGGTCTGAAACTTTTTTCTCATTACTTTTGTAGAAATTGTTCAAATTTTCATACTTATTTCATAATTGTTGGAGTTACAGAAGTTTACTAAACTTCCAGATTACTACAGACTGTCCTGTTTTTGACAGATTCTATTTTTCGCATGTTGTTTGTTTATTTTGATGAATCTATGCCTAGTATAGGGGGGTATGAACCATAGAGAAGTTGGAATAAAGTAGTTATAACACCAATATAAATAAAGAATGAATTCATTACAGTACCTTAAAGTGGTAGTTTGCTTTATTACACTAATGGATCTCACAAAGTTTTTGTAAAGTTTTTGTGGATGAAGTGTTCAAAGAACGAGGAGTTACCGATGTGAGAAGAATAAAGAGAGGCAAGAGTTCAAGCTTGGGGATTCCCAAGGCACACCAACTAAATATTTCAAAGGATACTCAAGCATCTAAGCTTGGGGATGCCCTGGTTGGCATCCCATCTTTCTTCTTCAACAAATATCGGTGTACCTCGGTTTTTGTTTTGTTCACATGATTTGTGTCCTTTGTGCTTTTATTTTTCTTTAAGAACCATGCTAGTATGAGATATACCTTCATTTATTTATAGAATACTTCATGTGCTTCACTTAAATCTTTTAAGTATGATCTTATAGAATTGCTCTTTGTGCTTCACTTAAATCATTTGAGTATGGTTTTATAGAATGTTTCATGTGCTTCACTTATATATTTTGAGCTTGGATATTGGTTAGTCTATATTAATTGTAGAATTCTCCATGAACTTCACTTATATCTTTTGGATTATTAACAATACTATCATCTAAAGTGGGTTTGGAAGAGTGTCAACTTTAGGAATTAGTGATCCCACTATTCCGAATGAGAAGAATTTTGCTTATGTGGAGAGTAGAAAATTTCTATGCTTGTAGATCATGAAAAGAATGCTTATGTTATGGTTATATGGTTAACTCATTCATGATGCTACTGAAAATTATTATGAGGGAGGAATACATGCTTGTAGGAGTTGCAATAATACCAAGTGTCCTCTCTATGTGCTTAAAGTTTTGAAGTTATACTTGTTTTGCCTTCCTATGCTAGTTGATTCTTGTTCCTATAAATTGTGTGATCACTGTGACGCCCCCGATTCAATCGTACACTAATCATGCACGCAAATGTGTACGATCAAGATTAGGGACTCACGGGAAGATATCACAACACAACTCTAAAACATAAATAAGTCATACAAGCATCATAATACAAGCCAAGGGCCTCGAGGGCTCGAATACAAGTGCTCGATCATAGCTGAGTCAGCGGAAGCAACAATATCTGAGTACAGACAGAAGTTAAACAAGTTTGCCTTAAGAAGGCTAGCACAAACTGGGATACAGATCGAAAGAGGCGCAGGCCTCCTGCCTGAGATCCTCCTAACTACTCCTGGTCGTCGTCAGCGGGCTGCACGTAGTAGTAGGCACCTCCAGTGTAGAAGGAGTTGTCGTCGATGGTGGCGTCTGGCTCCTGGGCTCCGACATTTGGTTGCGACAACCAGGTAGAAGGGAAGGGGGAAAAGGGGGGAGAAAAGCAACCGTGAGTACTCATCCAAAGTACTCGCAAGCAAGGAGCTACACTACATATGCATGGGTATATGTGTAAAGAGGCAATATCGGTGGACTGAACTGCAGAATGCCAGAATAAGGGGGGATAGCTAATCTTATCGAAGACTACGCTTCTGGCAGCCTCCGTCTTGCAGCATGTAGAAGCGAGTAGACTGAAGTCCTCCAAGTAGCATCGCATAGCATAATCCTACCTGGCGATCCTCCCCTCGTCGCCCTGTGGAAAAGCGATCACCGGGTTGTCTGTGGAACTTGTCTGGGTGTGTTTTATTAAGTATCCAGTTCTAGTTGTCATAAGGTCAAGGTACAACTCCGGGTCGTCCTTTTACCGAGGGACACGGCTATTCGAATAGATAAACTTCCCTGCAGGGGTGCACCACATAACCCAACACGCTCGATCCCATTTGGCCGGACACACTTTCCTGGTCATGCCCGGCCTCGAAAGATCAACACGTCGCAGCCCCACCTAGGCACAACAGAGAGGTCAGCACGCCGGTCTAAATCCTATGCGCGCAGGGGTCTGGGCCCATCGCCCATTGCACACCTACACGTTGCGTACGCGGCCGGAAGCAGACCTAGCAACCTCCATTAGAAAGGAAGTTGCGTTAAGGCAGTCCAACCCGGCGTGCGCCGCTCAGTCGCTGACGTCACGAAGGCTTCGGCTGATACCACGACATCGAGTGCCCATATCTTTCCCGCGTAGTTGGTTAGTGCGTATAGGCCAGTGGCCAGACTCAGATCAAATACCAAGATCTCGTTAAGCGTGTTATTATGAAGTAACCGCGAACGTCGACTAGGGCCAGGCCCACCTCTCGCCTAGGTGGTCTCAACCTGCCCTGTCGCTCCGCCACATAGTAACAGTCGGGGGCCGTCGGGAACCCAGGCCCACCTCTACCGGGATGGAGCCACCTATCCTTTCAGCCCCCACATCGGAATCACTTGCGGGTACTCAACGAGCTGACCCGACTTTAGTCTTCATCTGTAAAGTATATGTATGTATAGTATATACCCGTGATCACCTCCCGAGTGATCATGGCCCAATAGTATAGCAAGGCAGACTGACAAGAATGTAGGGCCAATGATGATATACTAGCATCCTATACTAAGCATTTAGGATTGTGGGTAAGGTATCAATGACTGTAGCAACAATGACAGGCTATGCAACAGAATAGGATTAATGGAAACAATAACATGCTACACTACTCTAATGCAAGCAGTAGAGGGTAGAATAGGCGATATCTGGTGATCACAAGGGGGGGCTTGCCTGGTTGCTCTGGCAAGAAGGACGAGTCGTCAACACCGTAGTCGAACTGGGGGTCGCCGGCAGTCTCGGGGTCTATCGAAAAGAAGTAACAGAGAGGGAACATAATAAATAACAGAGCAATCAAAGCATCACAAAGCGTAACATGGCAATTCGCGGTGCTAGGTGTGCCCTAACGCGGTAGTAGGTGATACCGACGAAGGGGGGAAACATCCGGGGAAGTATCCCCGGCGTTTTGCGTTTTCGAACAGATGAACTGGAGGTGAAATGTTGCAGGATCACTATGCTAGGGACGCGTGGCGGACGAACGGGCTGCGTATCTGGATTCGTCTCGTTGTTCTGAGCAACTTTCATGTACAAAGTATTTTCATCCGAGGTACGGTTTATTTTATATTGATTTTCAAAGTTCTATTACATTTTTGTAATTTACAGATTTAGTTTATTTCAAAACAGGTTTACTACATCAGCATGACATCAGCAGGATGTCAGCAGTCAACATGGTGTTTGACTGGTCAAACTGACATGCAGGACCCACTGTCATAGTCATAGTTTAATTAAAATAGGATTAAACGCTTAACCTAGTTAATTAGGTCAAATTAAGCAAGGTTAATTAATTAAACTAATTATATTACAAATTAATTAATTAATTAATTCACTTTACTATTTCCTTTTATTTTCCATTTTCGTTTTTCTCTACTCTTTTCCTTTTATCTGATTTACAAGGGGAGGGCCCCACCTGTAAGTGGCTCAGGCCACCTCCCTCCTATGCACGAACGCACACAGAGGAGGGGCAGCGGCGGCCGGACCTGGCCCCGGTGAGGCCATGGTCAAGGCCGCCAGCGGGGTAGGCGAAGCAGGGCAGAGGGCGGCCGGAGCCGGCTAGTAGAAGAGGGTCGGCCATGGCGCGGAAGCGAGGCGGCACCAAGGCGGAGTGGGGGCCAGGGGAAGAACGGATGCGACCGCGGCCACAGGTGAGGGCGCGGTGCGGGCGAAGGTACGGCGAATAGGACCATGGCGGGCGTGGTGCGTGCGTGTGTTGGGCGCGGGCGCATGTCGTGGGCACGGAGACGTCCTATACAGAGGGAAAGGGGGAAGGAGGAAAGGCGGAGGCCGAGGCCTCACCAGCGTTGTAGGGGAACGAGGGTCGGCAAGGCTCGGGGATGGCCGGCGACAAAGAGACGGGGTCGGCGGAGGATGACGGTGAACGCCATGGAGGAGCGCGCCTGGAGCGCGGGGAAGACGACGCAGTGCAGGAGGGAGAGGAAGGAGGCCCGGAGGGGTGGCGCCAGCGAGGTGACTCCGCGGTGGAGGACGGAGGCGCGGCAGGGCGACAACCGGCGGTGTCGGGGGCAGTTCCCCCGATCTAGATCGGGAGGAATAGAGGGAGGAGAGGGATTCGTCCATGGGGGGAATGGGGTGCGATTAGGTTAGGGTTTGGGCTAGCGGGGGGTTATGGGGCGAGTGGGTGGCCGGTTGGGCCTGGCCTGGTGGCCAGCTGGGCCACGGCCCAGCAGGGGGGTCTTTTTAGCCTTTGTTTATTTTCTATTTTTGTTTTATTTGCTTTTGTTTTATTTATCTTTTTAATCATCCTTTTATGTTTTCTTTTAATTTATTTTTAAATTTAGTTTTACAAAAGTTACCACTAACACCTAAATTAGTATTAACAAATATACTACTGACACAATAATTATGTTACCCTAATAAAATAGTTTAATATTTTATTAATTGTAAAATGCATTTAATTAATTGTTTTTGCTGCTGTTTAATTTATTTTAGTGCATTAATTATTTTATAAAAGTGTGGTTCCTTCAACAGTATTACCTAGAGATTATTTGCCATAGTTTGCACATTTTAGTTTTAACTTTTCAAAACTTAAAATGTTTTACTTGACTTTTATATTGAATTTGAATCGATTCCAAACTAACGCGAAATTAGCAATAGTATTCGAAGTGATGTGGCATCATTAGCAGAGGGTTACTGTAGCTTAACTACCTGGGCGTCACAATTCTCCTCCACTACAAGAAATCTCGTCCCGAGATTTAAGAGGGGAGTAAGGGGGGAGAATAGGTTATGAAATTCTAACGATTCTTCTTGGTCTTGGTTGCTCTTCTCGAAGAGGTCGATCCATTACATTGAATTCTTCATTTTTCTGCTTCGAGTCCTCATGATGAAGTCGGCATCCTTTCTTCAGGAACTCCATCGTACTTACGAAAGAACAAAGGGTGGTTATTCCAGAAGAACGGACCTCTGCAAGGTTGACTACCTGGTAGCTAACATCGAGGAAGGTGGCGGAAAGTAACTCTCGAACTGAAACTTAAGAAAATTTCGAGAGCAAAGTAAGAAGGAACTATGAGAAGTTTAAGTGGGTAGGCAATTTTTTTGATGCCTGAGCAAAGTGTGAAAGGGTCTAGAGAAACGACAATAAGTATTGCGTCTGATACCAAAGTAGATTACTAGGAAGATGACCCATGAATTACATACGAAATCAAGCGCGAGGAATAACTTTGGCAACATGGGTGTACAGGAGAGTCAGGTTTCGATCATGTGGAACTGTGGGTTATGGACCCACAATGTGGTTAAAAGTAGGAAGGGCGTTGACATCTTGCACGGTCATGATAGCAAGACATGTCAGAGGGTAGGCTATCAGTTATGTCGGCAACAATGTCGGTACCAAGGGCGAGGGAGGAAGAGAACCATTTTCCTTATCGTTGAACGAGGCGGACCAATAGGCAAAGTTCTCGTCCATTGGTGGCTACCGGAATGTCATCAACAATAGTAACAGGGTCTTGCTGACAGATTTGTACACCGAGGTGTTTACATAAGTAGGAGAATATTACTGCTTAGATCATATAGATCACAAGAAACGTTAAACCAACCAATGGAAAGCAAAATATGATTAAGAGATTAAACAGAATAATGGAAAGGAAAATGTGTTTAAACACATATTTCAAGGGTATATCCTTCCCAAGGACAAGCAGAGCATGATATCCATGATAGGATATAATGTAGAAAACTCTTTAGGTAGGGGAGAGAATTTTCAGGACATTACCCATACAACGGTGTTTGGATAATTGAGCATGAAACATTTAGCATTGGGCTTCATATGTTCCTGTTGAAAATCGGAGTACCATAGACATGCTTCAGGATAGCATTGACATGGTCAACAGGTGAAGATTAGACTTCGGAAACAAAAAGGATCCATCAGGAACAACTTATAAAATAAGTCTTACAATTTCCTCCAGAAAAAATGGTTATCCTTGCAAAAGAAATTATAATGATAGGTCCCCCAGCCAGGGGGTGCTAGGCATGACATCATATTACTGGGTCATCAAAGGACCAACATCATAACTCCTGGAAAGTTGTCCCAACCATCATATCTGATCGAGATTCAGATCTGATTGGTGTCATGATACCTCAGACTCAGGATGTCCGAGAAGAAAAGGTGCAACACAAATCGATGAAATGACATTGCAAGGTTCTCAGGAAATGAACTATGGGAGCGGGTTCCTGAAACAATAGTTCATCATTAAACCAAGGAGAGGATGAGGAAGTGGCTGATGGGCTCAGCGACAATTCATCAAGAATTCCAAACGGATGGATTTCCACAATAATGTGATCAAGAAGATGACACTTGTCAATTCAAATGATATAATGTTGTATGCTCGAGGAAAACATACACCATCAATCATTAGTTGAAAGGTGTGCCCGAAATATGACCTTAGGCAGCAAGATCAATGTTAGAGTGACGATTCAATAACCAACAGTCTAAGAACAAACTATCGATCATTAACTTCAAAGCAATAGGATTGCTAGAAGTACATAACTCAAGCAACATCGTTAGCATATTGGTATCCCGGTTAAAAACAACACGGGGACCAAGGAAGAATGGTGATGGTGAGAAGTACCATCATACCGAGAATTTCTAAGAGGTGGAGCAATCCCCACAACATTCTTGACATAAAAGACAGTAATACTTCAAGGCAGAACACAACACTAGCTGGAGAGCAAGTTGTATTCATAATGTGGACAAGTTCACGATGAAAGGAAGTCAAGGGTGTTGTCGATGATAATAAAAATCATCGAGGGCAAGGAGGTATTTCTCATCATGAACACAGTTGACATCTCGGAAGAAGTCAAAGTGTTGAAAGTGATCTGACACATTTGTCGGGAGGTTTCAAGAGGATGTAACCAAACAACAACGGCCACAAGAAAGGAAATGACGAAATCGCAAGTTATAAGATCAATCTATAGGATGCAAGCTCGGAACCAAAGTTGCCTTCCAAGACAAGTAACATGATGTTGAAGGCTCGACGTAAGTCGTGCTCACACACTGAAGAATTCGTGCACCAGAGAAGGATGAGCTAGCACAGTCAAAGATAGCAAGACCAGGATGCAGCCGATAGTCTAGGAATGACCAGATTGAGTTCAGAATTTCCTAGTAAAAATACTAGGGGTATTTGATTTGTAGTGCGGAATAATTTCTTAGTCGGTGTCCTCGGTTGATAACAACCCAGAACCCGTAGAGTGACTACGACAAGGAAAGACGTTACTTCAACAAAATTAGTAAGATATGATGCAATGGCAAGACATCTTCGAGATACTAGGGGGTAATACTCGAAGGTAGAACATGATAGAAGTATAACCGGGTCATTGACCTATGACAGTAGATACTTCAACCTTGCCAAAAATAGACGAGGCACTGGAATGAATTCCCATCAGATATATTAGATCATGGCAGCATGGTCGGAACCATAACTGTAAGGAATTAATTCAAGAATACCGAAAGAATCATATAGCTAGATAATAATTTTGCAAGAAGCTTCCGAGACGGTCTACATCATTTTCATGGGCATGAACACAAAGTTCAAGGTCGACTCCCACTTCTTTAATGCATATCATTTCATTCACCTCTCGCTTTGATAAAACTGTAGTGTTGGAATTTTATCTGGTAGAACACCGAAAGAGTATGACTTGTGAAAACTTTTGGGTTCTCATGAATTAGGGAAGGCATAGGTTCAACCCATCGGGCATCCTAGTAACATATACCACAAGTTTCAAAAGTAAATACACAAGCTAGAAAGCAGAGCATGGTTGGCCAAGCAGAGGATACAATTTACCAAAGGCATTATGTATCAGGGGAAGAACTCACAAGGTGATTGAATATGAAGGACACTGTCGGATAAAAATCCAACAATGGATCGGGCGATCCACAACAGAGCTGATGTGAGTATCGGTACTCACTCAGAGAAAGAAAGAATGCAGAGGCATCAGATTCAAGAATCAGCTGATTAGTCTGATGCTTAAATAGAAAGACATTATGGTTTACAAAACGAAGGATCAAAAGCAGACGCTCTGATCAAGGATGGATAAGTTGAAAACACTTAGTTGGACAACCAATAAAGGTTTGAATTGCCGAGAACCAACTCATGTCCGGAATGACGTCTGAGTCGAAAAGATAATTTTAAAAAGGATAACCTGATGACTACATGTGTACGCACATATTGAATCAATAGGCTCAAAATGACTAAGACAAGGGATGTTATCAAGGACTACTAGTCATATGGAATTAACCATAATGTAAGCAGGCAAGAATTTCAAGAATAACAGGCTACAGAGGATTTTCGAAAGATCGAAAAGTATTTCGAAGAATTATGTGAGACACATGAACAACTGAGAAGAACGGATCCCCGATAAATGTGAGGGGAAAAACCGTAAGGGTTTTCATGCGAAATAAAACTGCAAGATAGTAAACTCAAAGGATTCTTGGGACAATCAGAGGATATCTGGAGGCATCTTGTAACAACAAGAGCGACGAGGAATGATCAAGAGAATGACAAGTGCATGTAGATATCCATAGGGATATATTGGTGACAGTGAATTACAAAGGCGATGTGCACAAGGGTCTCGGGAAAAATATCGAGGGATATCCTCAGAATCTTCTGACGAAGCAGGTGATCTTCCGGAATGAGGGTTCTCCGGGAGAAATAGTTACGAGAACCTAGAGTTATAGTTAGCAAAACCATTTAACCCGAGCAAAAGAGAGATAAGAATCCCAGAGTATAGGTCGAGGAATAAAAGATCCTAATATCACCCAATGGCGACATGGGCCCATGGGTCGCACAGCCATGTTAGTATAACAGTTTTGTAATATCTAGACTCAACTTCGGCAAAGGAGTGTGGAAGGGGATTCCTACAGGCAGTCGGCTTTGATACCAACTTGTGACGCCCCCGATTCAATCGTACACTAATCATGCACGCAAATGTGTACGATCAAGATCAGGGACTCACGGGAAGATATCACAACACAACTCTAAAACATAAATAAGTCATACAAGCATCATAATACAAGCCAGGGGCCTCGAGGGCTCGAATACAAGTGCTCGATCATAGCTGAGTCAGCGGAAGCAACAATATCTGAGTACAGACAGAAGTTAAACAAGTTTGCCTTAAGAAGGCTAGCACAAACTGGGATACAGATCGAAAGAGGCGCAAGCCTCCTGCCTGGGATCCTCCTAACTACTCCTGGTCGTCGTCAGCGGGCTGCACGTAGTAGTAGGCACCTCCGGTGTAGTAGGAGTCATCGTTGACGGTGGCGTCTGGATCCTGGGCTCCGACATCTGGTTGCGACAACCAGGTAGAAGGGAAGGGGGGAAAAGGGGATGAAAAGCAACTGTGAGTACTCATCCAAAGTACTCGCAAGCAAGGAGCTACACTACATATGCATGGTTATATGTGTAAAGAGGCAATATCGGTGGACTGAACTGCAGAATGCCAGAATAAGGGGGGGTAGCTAATCTTATCGAAGACTACGCTTTTGGCAGCCTCCGTCTTGCAGCATGTAGAAGAGAGTAGACTGAAGTCCTCCAAGTAGCATTGCATAGCATAATCCTACCCGGTGATCCTTCCCTCGTCGCCCTGTGGAAAAGCGATCACCGGGTTGTCTGTGGAACTTGTCTGGGTGTATTTTATTAAGTATCCAGTTCTAGTTGTCATAAGGTCAAGGTACAACTCCGGGTCGTCCTTTTACCGAGGGACACGGCTATTCAAATAGATAAACTTCCCTGCAGGGGTGCACCACATAACCCAACACGCTCGATCCCATTTGGCCAGACACACTTTCCTGGGTCATGCCCGGCCTCGGAAGATCAACACGTCGTAGCCCCACCTAGGCACAACAAAGAGGTCAGCACGCCGGTCTAAATCCTATGCGCGCAGGGGTCTGGGCCCATCGCCCATTGCACACCTGCACGTTGCGTACGCGGCCGGAAGCAGACCTATTAACCTCCATTACAAAGGAAGTTGCGTTAACGCAGTCCAACCCGGCGCGCGCCGCTCAGTCGCTGACGTCACGAAGGCTTCGGCTGATACCACGACGTCGAGTGCCCATATCTTTCCCGCGTAGTTGGTTAGTGCGTATAGGCCAGTGGCCAGCCTCAGATCAAATACCAAGATCTCGTTAAGCATGTTATTATGAAGTAACCACGAACGTCGACCAGGGCCAGGCCCACCTCTCGCCTAGGTGGTCTCAACCTGCCCTGTCGCTCCGCCACATAGTAACAGTCGGGGGCCGTCGGGAACCCAGGCCCACCTCTACCGGGATGGAGCCACCTATCCTTTCAGCCCCCACATCAGAATCACTTGCGGGTACTCAACAAGCTGACCCGACTTTAGTCACCATCTGTAAAGTATATGTATGTATAGTATATACCCGTGATCACCTCCCGAGTGATCACGGCCCAATAGTATGGCAAGGCAGACTGGCAAGAATATAGGGCCAATGATGATATACTAGCATCCTATACTAAGCATTTAGGATTGCGGGTAAGGTATCAATGACTGTAGCAACAATGACAGGCTATGCAACAGAATAGGATTAATCGAAACAATAACATGCTACACTACTCTAATGCAAGCAATAGAGGGTAGAATAGGCGATATCTGGTGATCAAAGGGGGGCTTGCCTGGTTGCTCTGGCAAGAAGTACGAGTCGTCAACACCGTAGTCGAACTGGGGGTCGCCGGCAGTCTCGGGGTCTATTGGAAAGAAGTAACGGAGAGGGAACATAATAAATAATAGAGCAATCAAAGCATCACAAAGCGTAACATGGCAATTCACGGTGCTAGGTGTGCCCTAACGCGGTAGTAGGTGATACCGACGAAGGGGGGAAACATCCGGGAAAGTATCCCCGGCGTATTGCGTTTTCGAACAGATGAACCGGAGGTGAAATGTTGCAGGTTCACTATGCTAGGGACGCGTGACGGATGAACGGGCTGCGTATCTGGATTCGTCTCATCGTTCTGAGCAACTTTCATGTACAAAGTATTTTCATCCGAGGTACGGTTTATTTTATTTTGATTTTCAAAGTTCTATTACATTTTTGTAATTTACAGATTTAGTTTATTTCAAAACAGGTTTACTACATCAGCATGACATCAGCAGGATGTCAGCAGTCAACATGGTGTTTGACTGGTCAAACTGACATGCAGGATCCACTGTCATAGTCACAGTTTAATTAAAATAGGATTAAACGGTTAACCTAGTTAATTAGGTCAAATTAAGCAAGGTTAATTAATTAAACTAATTATATTACAAATTAATTAATTAATTAATTCACTTTACCATTTCCTTTTATTTTCCATTTTTTTTCTCTACTCTTTTCCTTTTATCTGATTTACAAGGGGAGGGCCCCACCTGTAAGTGGCTTAGGCCACCTCCCTCCTATGCACGAACGTGCATAGAGGAGGGGCAGCAGCGGCCGGACCTGGCCCCGGCGAGGCCATGGTCAAGGCCGCCAGCGGGGTAGGCGAAGCAGGGCAGAGGGCGGCCGGAGCCGGCTAGTAGCAGAGGGTCGGCCACGGCGCGGAAGCGAGGCGGCACCAAGGCGGAGTGGGGGGCAGGGGAAGAACGAATGCGATCGCGGCCGCATGTGAGGGCGCGGTGCGGGCGAAGGTACGGCGGACAGGACGGTGGCGGGCGTGGTGCGTGCGTGCGTTGGGCGCGGGCGCATGTCATGGGTACGGCGACGTCCTATACAGAGGGAAAGGGGGGAAGGTGGGAAG
>NC_041383.1:612597568-612649608 GCF_002162155.2 Triticum dicoccoides
CCATGGAGGAGCGCGCGTGGAGCTCGGGGAAGACGACGCGGTGCAGGGGGGAGAGGAAGGAGGCCTGGAGGGGTGGCGCCAGCGAGGTGACTCCGCGGTGGAGGACGGAGGCGCGGCGGGGCGGCAACCGGCGGCGTCGGGGGCAGTTCCCCCGATCTAGATCGGGAGGAATAGAGGGAGGAGAGGGATTCGTTCGTGGGGGGAATGGGTGCGATTAGGTTAGGGTTTGGGCTAGCGGGGGGTTATGGGGCAAGTGGGTGGCCGGTTGGGCCTGGCCTGGTCGCCAGCTGGGCCACGGCCTAGCAGGGGGGTCTTTTTAGCCTTTGATTATTTTCTATTTTTGTTTTGTTTGCTTTTGTTTTGTTTATCTTTTTAATCATCCTTTTCTGTTTTCTTTTAATTTATTTTTAAATTTAGTTTTACAAAAGTTACCACTAACACCTAAATTAGTATTAACAAATATACTACTGCCACAATAATTATGTTACGCTAATAAAATAGTTTAATATTTTATTAATTGTAAAATGCATTTAATTAATTGTTGTTGTTGCTGTTTAATTTATTTTAGTGCATTAATTATTTTATAAAAGTGTGGTTCCTTCAACAGTATTACCTAGAGATTATTTGCCACAGTTTGCACATTTTAGTTTTAACTTTTCAAAACTTAAAATGTTTTACTTGATTTTTATATTGAATTTGAATCGATTCCGAACTAACGTGAAATTAGCAACAGTATTCGAAGTGATGTGGCATCATTAGCAGAGGGTTACTGTAGCTTAACTACCCAGGCGTCACAATCACATAATCCCTAGGCATAGTAAGTGGGTTATATCTAAATGTTCTATTAATATTCTTCATGATGATCTCTTTATGTTTCAATTCTTATCTTTTATGTGAGCATCATTGAAATCATCATGCCTAGCTAGGGGCGTTAAACGATAGCGCTTGTTGGGAGGCAACCCAATTTTATCTTGTTTCTTGCTTTTTGTTCCTGTTTAGTAATAAATAATTCATCTAGCCTCTGGTTATATGTGGTTTTATGTTTTAATTAGTGTTTGTGTCAAGTAGAACCTTTGGGAAGACATGGGTGAAGTCTTTGCAATCTTGCTGTAAAAAAACAGAAACTTTGCGCTCACGAGAATAGATGCCATTTTTTTACTGGAGAGTGATTTTAGGTTTATTCTTATTGCAGACGATTAATAGACAAATTCCTCACGTCCATCAATTTATTTCATAATTTTTGAGTAGCAGAAGTATGGTTGCTGTTCAGATCATTACAGAATGTTCTGTTTCTGACAGATTCTGTTGTCATTGCATAGTTTGCTTGTCTTCTAGTTTCTATTGCTTATATTTCTCAATATAAATTGTAGAAATGGTATGGTACAGTAGACATTGTGTGAGAACAATTATGAACCTTGTCTTTGACAGTACCAAAGTGAATGGTTTTCTCTTTATCATACTAACCTATCGCACGAAGTTCCGTTAAGTTTTATGTGATTGAAGTTTTCAAGCTTTGGGTGAGATATTGATATGAGGAGAATAAGGAGTGGAAAGACCCTAAGCTTGGGGATGCCCGAGGCACCACAAGGTAATATTCAAGGAAGAATGAAGCGCCTAAGCTTGGGGATGCCCTGGAAGGCATCCCCTCTTTCGTCTTCAAAACTATCGGTATACCTTACTCGGAGCTATATTTGTATTTGTCACATGGTATGTGTTTGGCTTGGAGCGTATTTTCAATTTTACTTGATGTTTGAATAAAATCATTGGATCTTAAATCTTGAATAAAAAAGAATTCCCCCATGGCTAGTTAATTATTTGACTACTCAATGTTCTTCACTTATATCTTTCGGAGTAGTTTATCATTTACTCACGTGTTTCACGTATATCCTATGAGTAAATGGTTGAATGAATTGAATATCATAAATCTGAATTTATATATGTTTTATATGCTTATACCATGGGGAGTAATGACTTCACACGTAATAAGTATAGGTAGTAAACTTATTGAAAGTTAGCAAACACAGAATTGGTCACTTGAGCAATTCATGAAAGAATATTGAGGGAAGAGAGATTTCACATATAAACATACTATCTTGGACATCTTTTGTAATTGTGAGCACTCATTAAAATATGACATGCTAAAAGGTTGATTTTGGACAAGGAAGACAATGTAATGGGTTATGTTTTCTTATATCCGAAATAAAGTATATTGTCATGGATCATCCAACATGCTGAGCTTGCCTTTCGCCCTCATGCTAGCCAAATTCTTTGCACCAAGTAGAGATACTACTTTTGCTTCCGAATATCCCTTAAACTAGTTTTGCCATGAGAGTCCACCATGCCTACCTATGGATTGAGTAAGACCCTTCAAGTAAGTTGTCATCGGTGCATGCAATAAAAATTGCTCTCTAAATATGTATGATCTATTAGTGCGAAGAAAATAAGCTTTTATATGAACTTGTGATAGGGAAGAAATAAAAGCGACAGACTGCATAATAAAGGTCTCTATCACAAGAGGAAATATAAAGTGATGTTCTTTTGCATTAAGATTTTGTGCATCCAACCTTAAAAGCACATGACAACCTCTGCTTCCCTCTGCGAAGGGCCTATCTTTTATTCTTGCCTTTTACCTTATACAAGAGTCATGGTGATCTTCACCTTTACTCTTTACATTTTATCCTTTGGCAAGCGCATTGTGTTGGAAATATCCTGATATATATATCCAATTGGATGTAAGTTATCATGAACTATTATTGTTGACTTTACCCTTGAGGTAAAAGGTTGAGAGGCGAATCTATAAGCCCCTATCTTTCTGTGTGTCCGATTAAAACTTTGAACCCATAAATATGACGTTAGTGTTAGCAATTGTGAAAGATTAAATGATAGTTGAGTATGTTGAGTTTGCTGAATTAAAGCTCTGACATAGACCCTTCCTGAAAATAAGATGAATTCCAATTGTTTGATGACTGAGAATATAGTTTGTTAGTTTCAAGAAAGTCTATGATCTATACTTTAACATGTGAATAGCTTGTTACTTGATCATGAAAAGTTTTATGAGATGAGCTACTGTTATGATATATAATGATGCTAGAAAAGGTGATTGAAATTATCATTGATCAACCTTATGCATTTGCTAGCATTCACACTTCATAAATTATTTCTTTTATCATTTACCTACTCGAGGACGAGCAGGAATTAAGCTTGGGGATGCTGATACGTCTCCATGTATCTATAATTTATGAAGTATCCATGACATGTTTACAATACTTTTATATGATTTTGGTATGATTTGATTAGAACTAACCCGGACTGACGCTGTTTCAGCAGAACTACCGTGGTGTTGTTTTTGTGTAGAAATAAAAGTTCTTGGAATGCGATGAAAATCAATGGATAATTTTTCTGGGAAATATAAAAAATGCTGGAACAAAAATCTACCGGAGGGGAGTTCCGTGGGCCCCACGAGGGTGGAGGGCGTGCCTTCTATCTCGTGGAAACCTCGGGGACCCCCCTGACGTGAAATCAATGCCAACCTCTCCTATAAATATATAAACCTTCGGGAAATAACCTAGATCGGAAGTTCTGCCACCGCAAGCCTCTGTAGCCACGAGAAATCAATTTAGGCCTTCTCTGGCACCCTGCCGGAGGGGGCCATCATCACCGGAGGCCATGGGGAAGGATCCCGGAGGGGCCATCATCGACATGAAGGCCAAGATCCAGAGGGAGAACCTCTCCCCATCCAGGGGGAGGCCATGGAGGAGGAAGCAATAGGGGGAGAACTTCTCCTCCTCTCTCTCGGTGGCTTCAGAGTGCCATCGGGAGGGGAATCGTCGTCGCGGTGATCGTCTTCATCAACATCACCATCATCGTCACCATCCTCATCTCCTTTACACGGTCCACTCTCCCGCACCCCGCTGTAATCCCTACTTGAACATGGTGCTTTATTCCACATATTATGATCCAATGATGTGTTGCCATCCTATGATGTTTTGAGTAGATATCCTTTGTCCTTGGGTTGATTGATGATCTAGATTGGTACGAGTTGTATGTTTTTTTGGTGTTGTCCTATGGTGCTCTCCGTGTCGCACAAGTGTGAGGGGTTCCTGCTGTAGGGTGTTGCAATATGTCCATGGTCAACTTATTGTCTGCGTTGCTTGAGTGATAGAAGCATAAACACAGATAAGTGGGTCACGGCGTATGGGATAAAGGGGACTTGATACTTTAATGCTATGGTTGGGTTTTACCTTAATGATCTTTAGTAGTTGCGGATGCTTGCTAGAGTTCCAATGATAAGTGCATATGATCCAGGAAGAGAAAGTATGTTAGCTTATGCCTCTCCCTCATATGAAATTGGAATGACTACCGGACTTGTTAAAAATTGCCTAGGATAATTCTGCACACCGACCCATCATTATTCCACACTCGCTATTTATAATATTTAGTAATATATTCTAACTTTATGATAACATCACCTACTTTTATGTTTTAGCTCTCCGATATCATGCAAAGTTATCCTCTTCATACCCAATGTAGTTTTATTTCTCGTTTCTAGTTGGAAGCAAACGTTCGGTGTACGTAGAGTCATATCAGTGGCAGATAGGGCTTGAGAGAATATTGATCTTACCATTAGCTCCTTATGGGTTCGACACTCCATACTTATCACTTCCACCTTTGGAAATTGCTACGGTGATTCCCTGCACTTGGGGATTATCAGACAGCGGTCAGGAACATCCTAAAATACCTGAAAAGGACTAAGGATATGTTTCTCGTTTATGGGGGTGACAAAGAGCTCATCGTAAATGGTTATGTCGATGCAAGCTTTGACACTGATCCAGATGACTCTAAGTCGCAATCCAATACGTATTTATATTAAATTGTGGAGCTATCAGTTGGTGTAGTTCCAAGCAGAGCGTCGTGGCGGGATCTACGTGTGAAGCAGAGTACATAATTGCTTCGTAAGCAGCAAATGAAGGAGTCTGGATGAAGGAGTTCATATCCGATCTAGGTGTAATACCTAGTGCATCAGGTCCAATGAAAATCTTTTGTGACAATACTGGTGCAATTTCCTTGGCAAAGGAATCCAGATTTCACAAGAGAACCAAACACATCAAGAGACGCTTCAATTCCATCCGGCATTGCTACCTCTTGAGCATGCGTTGGTTTTCCCTTGAAGAGGAAAGGGTGATGCAGCAAAGTAGCGTCAGTATTTCCCTCAGTTTTTTAGAACCAAGGTATCAATCCAGTAGGAGGCTATACTCAAATCCCTAGTACCTGCACAAAAAAATAAGAACCTTGCAACCAACGCGATAAAGGGGTTGTCAATCCCTTCACGACCACTTGCAAAAGTGAGATCTGATAGAGATAATAAGATAAATATTTTTGGTATTTTTATGATATATATTGGAAAGTAAAGATTGCAAAATAAAATAGATCTGAAACTTATATGATGGAAAATAGACCCGGGGGCCATAGGTTTCACTAGTGGCCTCTCTCAAGATAGCATAAGTATTACGGTGGGTGAACAAATTACTATCGAGCAATTGATAGAAAAGTGCATAGTTATGAGAATATCTAGGCATGATCATCTATATAGGCATCACGTCCGCGACAAGTAGATCGAAACGATTCTGCATCTACTACTATTACTCCACACATTGACCGCCATCTAGCATGCATCTAGATTATTAAGTTCATAAGAACATAGTAACGCATTAGGCAAGATGACATGATGTAGAGGGATAAACTCAAGCAATATGATATAAACCCCATCGTTTTATCCTCGATGGTAACAATACAATACGTGCCTTGATGCCCCCGCTGTCACTGGGAAAGGACACCACAAGATTGAACCCAAAGCTAAGCACTTTTCCCATTGCAAGAAAGATCAATCTAGTAGGCCAAACCAAACTGATAATTCAAAGAGACTTGCAAAGATAAAAAATCATACATAAAAGAATTCAGAGGAGAATCAAATAATGTTCATAGATAATCTTGATCATAAACACACAATTCATCGGATCTCGACAAACACACCGCAAAAAGAATTACATCAAATAGATCTCCAAGAAGATCGAGGAGAACTTTGTATTGAGATCCAAAGAGTGAGAAGAAGCCATCTAGCTAATAACTATGGACCCAAAGGTCTTAGGTAAACTACTCACACATCATCGGAGAGGCTATGGTGTTGATGTAGAAGCCCTCTGTGATCGATTCCCCTTCCGGCAGAGTGCCGGAAAAGGCCCCAAGATGGGATCTCACGGGTACAGAAGGTTGCGGCGGTGGAAATAGGTTTTCGTGGTGCTCTCAGATGTTTTCAGGGTATATGAATATATATAGGCGAAAGAAGTCTGTCAGGGGAGCCACGAGGGGCCCACGAGGGTGGGGGCGCGCCTACCCCCCTAGGCATGCCTCCCTGCCTCGTGGTCGCCTCGTTGCTTCCTTGACATCCACTCCAAGTCTCCTGGATTGCGTTTGTTCCAAAAACGACTCTCCCGAAGGTTTATTCCGTTTGGACTCTGTTTGTTATTCCTTTTCTGCGAAATACTGAAATAGGCAAAAAAAACAACAATTTGGACTGGGCCTCTAGTTAATAGGTTAGTCCCAAAAATAGTATAAAAGTGTATAATAAATCCCATTAAACATCCAAAACAGATAATATAATAGCATGGAACAATCAAAAATTATAGATACGTTGGAGACGTATCAGGCATCAAGTCGTGGAGGGAGACACAGAGATTTGCAAAATACATACGGATCTGAATGTTGTAGACCCATTGACTAAGCCTCTTCCATGAGCAAAACATGATCAACACGAAGACTTCATGGGTGTTAGAATCATTACTTTGTAATGTAGATTGCTGACTCTAGTGCAAGTGGGAGACTGAAGGAAATATACCCTAGAGGCAATAATAAAGTTGTTATTTATATTTCCTTATATCATGATAAATGTTTATTATTCATGCTAGAATTGTATTAACTGGAAACTTAGTACATGTGTGAATACATAGACAAAACATAGTGTCCCTAGTATGCCTCTACTTGACTAGCTTGCTAATCAAAGGTGGTTACGTTTCCTAACCATATACATGTTTTGTCATTTGATGAATGAGATCACATCATTAGGAGAATGATATCATGGACAAGACCCATCCGTTAGCTTAGCATTATGATCGTTACAGTTTCATTGCTACTACTTTCTTCATGACTTATACATGTTCCTCAGACTATGAGATTATGCAACTCCCGAATACCGGAGGAACACCTTGTGTGCTATCAAACGTCAAAAAGTAATTGGCTGATTATAAAGATGCTCTACAGGTGTCTCCGAAGGTGTTTGTTGGGTTGGCATAGATCAAGATTAGGATTTGTCACTTCATGTTTCAGAGAGGTATCTCTGGGCCCTCTCGGTAATGCTCATCACTATAAGCCTTGTAAGCAATGTGAAAAATGAGTTAGTTATGGGATGAAGCATTACAGAATGAGTAAAGAGACTTACCGGTAACGAGATTGAACTAGGTATGATGATACCGATGATCGAATCTCGGGCAAGTAACATACCGATGACAAAGGGAACAACGTATGTTGTTATGCAGTTTGACCAATAAAGATATTTGTAGAATATGTAGGAGCCAATATGAGCTTCCAGGTTCCTATACTGGTTATTGATCGGAGATATGTCTCAATCATGTCTACATAGTTCTCGAACCCGTAGGGTCCTCACGCTTAACGTTCGATGACGATTTGTATTATGAGTTATGTGTTTTTGATGATCGAAGTTTGTTCGGAGTCCCGGATGAGATCACGGACGTGACGAGGAGTCTCGAAATGGCCGAGACATAAAGATTGATATATTGGAAGGTTATGTTCGGACACCGGGAAGGTTTCGGAAAGGTTCGGGCAGTTTTTGGAGTACCGGGAGGTTACCAGAACCCCCCGAGAGAAGTAGTGGGCTTTAATGGGCTTTAGTGGAAAGGAAAGAAGGGCCGCAGGGTGGCCGCCCCCCCCCCTTGGCATGTCCGAATTGGACTAGGAGGGGGCGGCGCCCCCTCTTTCCTTCTCCCTCTCCTACTCCTTCCCTCTCTCCCCCTCTTTGTAAGGAAGGGGACTCCAACTAGGATTGGGAATCCTAGTTGGACTCCCCATGGCGCGCGGCCCTCCCGGCCGTCGGCCTCCTCCCTCCCTCCTTTATATATGGGGGCAGGGGCACCCCAAAGCACAACAGACGATCTCTTAGCCGTGTGCGGTGCCCCCTCCATAGTTTAACACCTCGTTCATATCATTGTAGTGCTTAGGCGAAGCCCTGCGCCGGTAACATCACCAACACCGTCGCCACGTCGTCATGCTGATGAAACTCTCCCTTGATCCTCAACTGGATCAAGAGCTCGAGGGACGTCATCGTGCTGAACGTTTGCTGAACACGAAGGTGCCATACATTCAGAACTTGGATCGGTTGGATCGTGAAGACGTTCGACTACATAGATCTTGCGTGGACACACTCTCCCGTCTTATTGCTATGCATCTCCTAGATAGATCTTGCGTGATCGTAGGATTTTTTTTTTGAATTACTACATTCCCCAACACCAGTGATGCTGGAGGGATGGGACACAACAGTGTTTATGTTACAGAAGGGCCTACGAATTAGTGACATTAGAAAGATAGAATGCGGCGGAGTATAACACAACAGATTCAAAGATTGGGAGGTTAAGAGAATTGGATAAAACTGAATAACCACGTTCTTAGATTTGTTGAACGATTAACAGAGAGAACTAACATAGTGACATTACACTAATACGCTATTTTAATAAGGGCGGCATTAGATGGTCGGCCGGCGGTGGCAGCATCAACGAATGGAAGGCTACTTGTCTTCATCATCCGAAAGTATGATGGTGTCGCCATCGTTGTTGTTGTGGTCTTCATTGTTAGAGGATGATAGGACGACAATGTCCGGTCCATCGCCTTCCACCTCGATAGGGCCGCTGAATGCAGAGTCGCCGCCCTCCTCTGCTCTCGAGATGCAGCCTCTTCTTCAGTCGCCCAATGCCTGACAGCCTCTACCTGCACCGTGGACAGAGACGCGACTAGCACCGCATGGTCGAGCTGCTGCTGCGCCGTGCGCAGGACCTCCTCGGCCTAGTAAGTGAGCACGGCGGCATCATACGTAGGAGTCGGAATGTTGTATTCCTTGGCCACATCTTTTATGTCATAGACGTTGCGGTGTTCCTGCATCGCCTCGAAGGCCACCTCCTCCTCGGCGTCTTCTCCTCCAGCCCCCTGCATTTACAAGATAGCTCGGACGGCGTGTGCTTGAGCTCAGAGTAGTTGGAGTAGGAGCTTGACCCCATCGAGGGGGCACCGCAGTAGAAGCTAGTGCTAGGGTTATCCCCCGTACCAAAGTTGGAGCCTGCCGCCGCTCCGGTGTTGGAGCCGCCACCGGTGCCAGGCACCGGCGCCCTAGGGCAGAAACCTTCGGTGGAGATCCTTGCGGTCTTTAGCTTTTTCATGATGGCGGTTGAACTAGATTTGGATTGCATGGCGCATGGAAGCCATGGACTAAGGCGTCGGTGGAACGATGCTGGTCACCGTTATTTAATCAGGGGAGTATGGAGAGTGGAGCGTCGGTGGCGGGAGACTGGTTTTGAGGCATCTAGAATTGGTGGGACTGCCTGGTGGCGGGAAGGGCGGTGGTGGTGGCAATGGGGCACATATGTGTGGCTTTGCCTTCTTGATGGCAAGAGGCAAGCGTATGGGCAGCGGTGGAGCAGAGAGAGCTGCATTTTTTTGCTAAAAACCCTTCTTAACCGAACAATATATGACCAGAGCCCAGGTAGACTGGTTAATTTTCAATAGCCCCACTTTTTTGTGAAGTAAGTGCTAGAAAAAAGTAATAAAATTGGGTCTTTCCATTTTTCAACCAAAGTACACCACATATGAACACTGCACAAGTTTCATGAATTTTCAAGCTTTATCTCTATAGTTCATTCATTTACTGAATTTCTAGACATTTAACAAAACTAGCTCAAATTTGAACTACAAGTGTCATGTATGTATGTACTGAAAATTGGCAAAAAATCATTTTTACCTTTTGAATTGTGGTATAGGCATTGGGCACAACAAAAATTGGAAGTCCCAACCATCTGGTAGGATTGGTCTCCCTTGCAAGTGTGACCTCATTTTGAAAAAAAATCAAAGAATGAAAAAAAACTCAAATGAAATCCTTGTGCATGGAGCCCTCTTGTGTGAACTAGTTACTAGGAGATATCATGGACTTGCTATACCTCAATTTTGAAAAAATAACTTCACAAAATGACATATCTAATATGAACTTGTATGGATTTCAATGCATATGCCCATGGTCACGGCCACATCCATGGCATAGTTCATAATAACATGTCCAAATTTGGCACACCCATGGGCGTTACCATTGTGGACAATGTTTGCATAACAATTAAAAAAAATTTGGAATAAAAAATTATTTTCCATTTGTCAAGTGCCAGAAATGACTTTATTGTGAAGTGCGTGAAAAAAGTTATGAAATTGGGTCTTTCCATTTTTCATCCAAAGGACTGGATTGGCACTGCCCAAGTTTCATGAATTTTCAAGCTTTATTTCCATATTTCATCCATTTACTGAATTTCTAGACATTTATCAAAACTATCTCCAATTTGAACTAAATCTGTCATGTATGTATGTCCTAAAAATTGAAAAAAATCATGTTTACCTATTGAATTGTTGGTAGAGGCACTGGGCATAATAAAATTTGAAATTTCCAATAGTTTGGTAGGATTGGTCAACCTTGCAAGTTTGACCTCATTTAAAAGACAAAGAAAATGAAAAGGCCTCAAAAAATGAAATCCTTGTGCATGGAGCCCTCTCGTGTGAACTAATTGTTGGGAAAATCATGGACTTTCCATACCTCAATTTTGAAAAAAAAAACTTCACAAAATGGCCTATCTACTATGAACTTGTATGGTTTCAATGCATATACCCATGGTCATGAACACATCCATGGCATAGTTCATAATAACATGCCCAAATTTGGCACACCCATGGGTGTTACCATTGTGGACAATGTTTGCATAGATTATAAATTTTTGGAATAAAAATTTAACTTTCCATTTTCAAGTGCTAGAAATGACTTTTTTGTGAAGTAAGTGCCTAAAAAAGTTATGAAATGGGGTCTTTCCATTTTTCATCCAAAGTAGACCACATTGGATGCACACTTACGAAGTTTCATGAATTATCTAGTTTTATTTCTATATTTCTTGCATTTACTAAATTTCTAGACATTTCTCATAACTAGCTCAAATTTGAACTACGAGTGTCATGTATCTATGTCCTGAAAATTGGCAAAAATGAATTTTACCTTTTGAATTGGTTGTAGAGGCACTAGGCACAACAAAAGTTGAAATTTCCAGTAGTTTGGTAGGATTGGTCAACCTTGCAAGTTTGACCTCATTTTGAAATAAAAAAATCAAAGAAAATGAAATAAGCCTCAAAAACTAAATCCTTGTGCATGGAGCCCTCTAACTAGTTACTAGGAAAAATCATGGACTTGCAATACCTCAATTTTTTTTAAAACTTCACAACATAAATTCCTTGCGCATGGATCCCTTTTAAAGTAAGTTTTGTATGTTTCTGCTTTTGGTAAGTTTTGCATGTTTGTGCCACTTTAGTTAAGTTTTGCATGATGCATGCTACGTCTTGAGCTTGCGTTGGTTTTCCTTGAAGAGGAAAGGGTGATGCAACAATAGTAGCGTAAGTATTTCCCTCAGTTTTTGAGAATGAAGATATCAATCCAGTAGAAGGCTCCTCAAAAGTCCCACGCACCTACACAAACAAACAAAGAACTCGCAACCAACGCAATAAAGGGGTTGTCAATCCCTTCATGGCCACTTGCGAAAGTGTGATCTGATAGAGATAGTATGATAAGATAAATATATTTTTGGTATTTTATGATATAGATTGGAAAAGTAATGATGCAAATAAAAGTAGATTGAAAGCTTATATGATAAAAGATAGACCTGGGGGCCATAGGTTTCATTAGTGGCTTCTCTCAAGATAGCATAAGTATTACAGTGGGTGAACAAATTGCAGTTGAGCAATCGATAGAAAAGCGAATAATTATGAGATTATCTAGGCATGATCATGTATATAGGCATCACGTCCGTGATACGTCTCCAACGTATCTATAATCTTTGATTGTTCCGTGCTATTATATTACCCGTTTTGGATGTTTATGGACTTTACTTTACACATTTATATCATTTTTGGGACTAACCTACTAACCGGAGGCCCAGCCCGTATTGCTGTTTTTTTGCGTATTTCAGTATTTCGAAGAAAAGGAATATCATACAGAGTCCAAACGGAATGAAACCTTCGGGACCGTGATTTTTGGATCAAACATGATCCAGAGAACTTGGAGTGCAAGCCAAGAAGCAGTCGAGACGACCACGAGGGTGGAGGGCACGCCCACCCCTATAGGGCGTGCCCCCTATCTCGTGGGCCCCTCGGGCTTCCACTGATGTACTTCTTCCTCCTATATATACCCACGTACCCCGAAAACATCCTGGGAGCCAATGAAAAACAATTTCCACCGCCGTAACCTTCTGTATCCACGGGATCCCATCTTGGAGCCTTCACCGGCGCTCCGCCGGAGGGGGAATCGACCATGGAGGGCTTCTACACCAACACCATAGCCCTTCCGATGAGTTGTGAGTAGTTTACCACAGACCTTCGGGTCCATAGTTATTAGCTAGATGGCTTCTTATCTCTTTTTGGATCTCAATACCATGTTCTCCCCCTCTCTTGTGCAGATCTATTTGATGTAACTCTTTTTGCGGTGTGTTTATCGAGATCCGATGAATTGTGGGTTTATGATCAAGTTTATCTATGAGAAATATTTGAATCTCCTCTGAATTCTTTTATGTATGATTGAGTTATCTTTGCAAGTCTCTTCAAATTATCAGTTTGATTTGGCCTACTAGATTGATCTTTCTTGCAATGGGAGAAGTGCTTAGCTTTGGGTTCAATCTTGCGGTGTCCTTACCCAGTGACAATAAGTGTTGCAAGGCACGTATTGTATTGTTGCCATCGAGGATAAAAAGATGGGGTTTATATCATATTGCATGAGTTTATCTCTCTACATCATGTCATCTTTCTTAATGCGTTACTCTGTTCTTATGAACTTAATACTCTAGATGCATGCTGGATAGCGGTCGATGTGTGGAGTAATAGTAGTAGATGCAGGGAGGAGTCGGTCTACTTGTCACGGACGTGATGCCTATATACATGATCATGCCTAGATAATCTCATAATTATTCGCTTTTCTATCAATTGCTCGACAATAATTTGTTCACCCACCGTAATACTTATGCTATCTTGAGAGAAGCCACTCGTGAAACCTATGGCCCCTGGTCTATCTTTTATCATATAAGCTTTCAATCTACTTCTATTTGCATCTTTACTTTTCCAATCTATATCATAAAATACCAAAAATATATTTATCTTATCATACTATCTCTATCAGATCTCACTTTCGCAAGTGACCGTGAAGGGATTGACAACCCCTTTATTGCGTTGGTTGCGAGTTCTTTGTTTGTTTGTGTAGGTGCGTGGGACTTTTGAGGAGCCTCCTACTGGATTGATACCTTGGTTCTCAAAAACTGAGGGAAATACTTACGCTACTATTGCTGCATCACCCTTTCCTCTTCAAGGAAAACAAACGCAAGCTCAAGACGTAGCAAGAAGGATTTCTGGCGCCGTTGCCGGGGAGGTCTTCGCTCAAGTCAAGACATACCAAGTACCCATCACAAACTCATCTCCCTCGGATTTACATTATTTGCCATTTGCCTCTCGTTTTCCTCTCCCCCACTTCACCCTTGCCGTTTTATTCACCCTCTCTTTCCCAATCTTCTCCTCTCTCTCTCTCTCGCTTGTCTTTTTGTGTGCCTATTTGTCCTTATGGCTTTGCCTAAAAGTACCGACCTCCTTCTTAGAAGGATGGAAGAGATTGAATCAAACATTAGAAGTTTTATGACTTTACAATTTGAGCACAATAATTTCTTCAGAAAAGAGCTTAAAGAACAAAAAGGTTTTTTGGGGTTTATGAACAAGGAGCTTGATGATATGTCTAAAGAATTTTGTGGTTTGAACTCTCAAATTAGCCGGCTTGAAAATTCTATAGCCCAAATTTCTGATAAGCAAGCTACCTTAGTCAATAAGATGGCTGCCAAACTAGAAAAATTAGGTGAAAATAATGATGAAGATCTTAAATTTATTGATGTGTCCCCTCTTAGATCTTTGTTTTGCAATATGAATCTTAATAATAATGGGACTGGAGATGAGTCAACTTTAGTTAGAAGGCGTCCCAATAATTCAGAGTTTTTAGATCTTGATGCTAAATTTGGTAAAAGTGGGATTGGAGAGGTCATGACTTTAAATAGCATTGAACCCACTATCTCGGATTTCAAGGAATTTTATTATGATAATTGTTCTTTAGAAGGTTGTATTTCCTTGTTGCAATCAGTTGTTAATTCTCCTCATGCTTATAGTCAAAATAAAGCTTTTACCAAACATATCGTTGATGCCTTGATGCAATCTTTTGATGAAAAATTTAATTTGGAAGTTTCTATGCCTAGAAAACTTAATGATGAGTGGGAACCTACTATAAAGATTAAAATTAAAGATCATGAGTCTTTTGCTTTGTGTGATTTGGGTGCTAGTGTTTCCACGATTCCGAAAACTTTATGTGATATTCTAGGTTTCCATGATCTTGATGATTGCTCTTTAAATTTGCACCTTGCGGATTCCACCATTAAAAAGCCAATTGGAAGGGTCAGTGATGTTATCATTGTTGCAAATAGAAATTTGATTCCCATAGATTTTATCGTTCTTGATATAGATTGCAATCTTTCTTGCCCTATTATACTTGGTAGACCTTTCCTTAGAATGATTGGCACGATTATTGATATGAAGGAAGGGAATATAAGATTCCAATTCCCATTAAGGAAGGGCATGGAGCACTTTCCAAGAAAGAAAATTAAATTACCTTATGAATCTATCATGCGAGCTACTTATGAATCGAGTGCCAAAGATGGCACTACTTAGATCGATCCTCGCTTTTATGCCTAGCTAGGGGCGTTAAACGATAGCGCTAGTTGGGAGGCAACCCAATTTTATTTCTGTTTCTATTTAGTAATAAATTTTGCATCTACCTTCTGTTTAGATGTGTTTTTATGTTTTAATTAGTGTTTGTGCCAAGTAGAACCTATAGGATAACCTACGGTGATAGTTAATTTGATTCTGCTGAAAAACAGAAACTTTGCACGAACGAATTTAGTTTTGTTAAATCACAGAAACGTTCTTTTGCGTTGATTCTTTCTGCTGTGGATCGATAGACAAATTTTCCAGAACTTCCTATTTTGTCAGGATTTTTAGAGTTCCAGAAGTTTGCGTTAGTTACAGATTGCTATAGACTGTTCTGTTTTTGACAGATTCTGTTTTTCGTGTGTTGTTTGCTTATTTTGATGCATCTATGGCTAATATTAAGTGGTATGAACCATAGAGAACTTGGAATACAGTAGGTTTAACACCAATATAAATAAAGAATGAGTTCATTACAGTACCTTATGTGGTGGTTTTGCTTTCTTTCACTAACAGGGCTTATGAGATTTCCTGACGAGTTTTGTGTTGTGAAGTTTTCAAGTTTTGGGTAAAGATTTGATGGACTATGGAATAAGGAGTGGCAAAAGTCTAAGCTTGGGGATGCCCATGGCACCCCAAGATATTCAAGAGTATCCAAAAGCCTAAGCTTGGGGATGCCCCCGGAAGGCATCCTCTCTTTCGTCTTCGTTCATTGGTAACTTTACTTGGAGCTATATTTTTATTCGCCAGATGATATGTGTTTTGCTTGGAGCGTCGTGTATGATATTAGTATTTGCCTTTTAGTTTACCACAATCATCCTTGCTGTACACACCTTTTGGAAGAAGCCCACTTGATTAGAATTTATGAGAATACTCTATGTGCTTCACTTATATCTTTTGAGCTAGATAGTTTTTGCTCTAGTGCTTCACTTATACTCCCTCCGTTCCTAAATATTTGTCTTTCTAGAGATTTCAACAAGTGACTACATACGGAGCAAAATGAGTGAATCTACATTTTAAAATATGTCTATATACATCCCTATGTGGTAGTCCATTGGAATCTCTAGAAAGACAAATATTTAGGAACGGAGGGAGTATCTTTTAGAGCATGGCGGTGGCTTAATTTTGTAGAAATTTTTAGTCTCTCATGCTTCACTTATATTATTTTGAGAGTCTCTTAGAACAGCATGGTATTTGCTATGGTTATGAATTTGGTCCTAGAATGATGAGCATCCAAGTTGGGTATAATAAAAACTATCATAGAAAGTGCATTAAACACTAGGATCAATTTGATGCTTGATAATTGTCTTGAGATATAAAGGTGGTAATGTTAGAGTCATGCTAGTGGGTAATTATGAAATTGAGAAATACTTGTGTTGAAGTTGGCAAGTCCCGTAGCATGCACGTATGGTAAAAGTTGTGTGACAAATTTGTTGCATGAGGTGCTCTTTTGATTGTCTTCCTTATGAATGGCAGTCGGGGACGAGCGATGGTCTTTTCCTACCAATCTATCCCTCTAGGGGCATGCATAGTAGTACTTTGCTTCGAGGGCTAAGTAGACTTTTGCAATAAGTATATGAGTTCTTATGACTAATGTGAGTCCATGGATATACGCACACTCATCCTTCCACTTAGCTAGCCTCTATTATACCGCGCAACTTTCGCCGGTATCATGCACCCATTATTTACCTTCCTCAAAATAGCCACCATACCTACCTATTATGGCATTTCCATAGCCATTCCGAGATATATTGCCATGCAACTTTCCACCATTATGTTATTATGACACGCTCCATCATTGTCATATTGCTCTTTGCATGATCATGTAGTTGACATCGTATTTGTGGCAAAGCCACCTTCATAATTTTCATACATGTCGCTCTTGATTCATTGCATATCCCGGTACACCGCCGGAGGCATTCATATAGAGTCATATCTTCTTCTAGATTTGAGTTGTAAATCAATAAAAGTGTGATGATCTTCATTATTAGAGCATTGTCCCAGCGAGGAAAGGATGATGAAGACTATGATTCCCCCACAAGTCGGGTGAGACTTCGGACTTTACAAAAAAAAGGGGGGAAAGAGAAAGGCCAAAAAGAAAAAAAGGAAAGGCCAAAGAAAGAAAAAAAGAAAAAAGAAAATAGAAAAAAAGGAGAAAGAAAAAAAAGAGCAAAAGAAAAAATATAATGAGAGAAAAAGAGAGAAGCGACAATGTTACTATCTCTTTTCCACACTTGTGCTTCAAAATAGCACCATGATCTTCATGATAGAGAGTCTCCTATGTTGTCACTTTCATATACTAGTGGGAATTTTTCATTATAGAACTTGGCTTGTATATTCCAATGATGGCCTTCCTCAAATGCCCTAGGTCTTTGTGAGCAAGCAAGTTGGATGCACACACACTTAGTTTCTTTTGTTGAGCTTTCATACATTTATAGCTCTAGTGCATCTGTTGCATGGAAATCCCTACTCACTCACATTGATATCTATTAATGGGCATCTCCATAGCCCGTTGATACGCCTAGTTGATGTGAGACTATCTTCTCCCTTTTTGTCTTTACAACCACCACCATATACCACCATAGTGATATGTCCATGGCTTGCGCTCATGTATTGCGTAAGAGTTGAAAAAGCTGAAGCGCGTTAAAAAGTATGAACCAATTGCTCGGCTCGTCATCGGGGTTGTACATGATGGGAGTATTTTGTATAATGAAAAAGAAGCATGGCCTAACTATATGATTTTGTAGGGATAAGCTTTCTTTGGCTATGCTATTTTGATAGGACATGATTATTTGTTAGTATGCTTTGAAGTATTATTATTCTTATGTTTTATAAGCTTTTATGTTGAGTCATTTGGATCTGAACAATCATGCCACAATAAAGAAAATTACATTGAGAATTATGCTAGGTAGCATTCCACATCAAAAATTCTGTTTTTATCATTTACCTACTCGAGGACGAGCAGGAATTAAGCTTGGGGATGCTTGATACGTCTCCAACATATCTATAATTTTTGATTGTTCCATGCTATTATATTACCCGTTTTTGGATGTTTATGGGCTTTATTTTACACATTTATATCATTTTTGGGACTAACCTACTAACCGGAGGCCCAGCCCGTATTGCTATTTTTTGCCTATTTAAGTATTTTGAAGAAAAGGAATATCAAACGGAGTCCAAATGGAATGAAACCTTCGGGAGCGTGATTTTTGGAACAAACATGATCCAGACAACTTGGAGTGCAAGCCAAGAAGCAACCGAGGTGGCCACAAGGGTGGAGGGCGCGCCCACCCCTGTAGGGCGCGCTGAAAGGATCGAGAAGAGGTGTCTAGAGGGGGGTGATTAGACACTAAGTGCTAAAAGTAGCAGTTTTTTATTTCTATAAGTTGAAGTGGAGTTTTGGCACAAGTTTAACAAACACAATACATATCAAGCAAGCATGCAAAGAGTATATGAGCAATGTAAAGTAAAGCATGCAACTTGCGAGAATGTAAAGGGATGGGATTGGAGAATTCAAACGCAATTGGAGATACGGATGTTTTTGTCGTGGTTCCGATAGTTGGTGCTATCATACATCCACGTTGATGGAGACTTCAACCCACGAAGGGTAACGGCTGCGTGAGTCCACGGAGGGCTCCACCCAAGAAGGGTCCACGAAGAAGCAACCTTGTCTATCCCATCTTGTCCGTCGCCCACGAAGGACTTGCCTCACTAGTGGTAGATCTTCATGAAGTAGATGATCTCCTTGCCCTTACAAACTCCTTGGTTCAACTCCACAATCTTGTCGGAGGCTCCCAAGTGACACCTAGCCAATCTAGGAGACACCACTCTCCAAGAAGTAACAAATGGTGTGTTGATGATGAACTCCTTGCTCTTGTGCTTCAAATGATAGTCTCCCCAACACTCAACTCTCTCTAACAGGATTTGGATTTGGTGGAAAGAGGATTTGAGTGGAAAGCAACTTGGGGAAGGCTAGAGATCAAGATTCATATGGTAGGAATGGAATATCTTGGCCTCAACACAAGTGTAGGTGGTTCTCTCTCATAAAATGTAAGTTGGAAGTGTAGGTTCATTCTGATGGCTCTCTCCATGAATGAAGAGGAGGTGGAGGGGTATATATAACCTCCACACAAAAACTAACCGTTACACACAACTTGCCAATCTCGGTGGGACCGAATTAAGAAACTCGGTCGGACCGATTCAGCAAATCTAGTGACCATTAGGATTTTCGGTGGGACCGACATGCAACTCGGTAGGATCGATATGGTTAGGGTTAGGGCATAACGTAATCTCGGTGAGACCGATTACACAAACTCGGTGGGACCGATTTTGGTAATAAGCTAACCAGAGAGTTGGTCAGGAAACTCGGTGGGACTGACTCGCTCATCTCGGTGAGACCGAAATGTTACAAAAGGGAACTAGAGAGTTTACATTGCAATCTCGGTAGGACCGGTTACACAAGCTCGGTGAGACCGATTTTGGTAATGGACATACAGAGAGATTGCAATCCCATCTCGATGAGACCGAGATCCCTATCGGTGAGACCGATTTGCCTAGGGTTTGTGGCAGTGGCTATGACATCTCAACTCGGTGGCGCCGGATAGAAAGAATCGGTGGGGCCGAGTTTTACTTTTGGTTTAGGTCATATGTGGATGTGAGAAATTAGTTGAGGGCTTTGGAGCATATCACTAAGCACTTTGAGCAAGAGCCTCATTAAGCAACAACTCATCCCTTCTTGATAGTATTGGCTTTTCCTATAGACTCAATGTGATCTTGGATCACTAAAATATAAAATGTAGAATCTTGTGCTTGAAGCTTGAGCCAATCCTTTGTCCTTAGCATCTTTAAGGGGTTCCACATCCTTTAGTCCATGCCACTTCATTGTTGAACTTATCTGAAACATACTAGGTAAAAGTGTTAGTCCAACAAGAGATATGTTGACATTAATTACCAAAATCACCCAGGGAGCACTTGTGCTTTCAATCTCCCCCTTTTTGGTAATTGATGACAACATACATCAAAGCTTTAGATAAAGATATAGAGAGAATAATAAGTAAAGCTTTGGAAAGACATGTAACATGCATAGGCTCCCCCTACATGTATGCAGTCATGTGAATATGGAAAATAGAAGCATGTGAATGCACAATCATGACATAGTAGGTAATGTGTTACATGTATCTTGGCTATATGCATCAGAGCAAAGAATTGTGGGAAATGTACCTTCATGTTCATGAGTCCTTCTTGCAAACAATATGTACATCAGCAAGAATTCCTCATACACATGACTATGATGTATATACTTACCTTGTGGTCTTGAGTTGTCTTAGGATGGAATGAACCTGTGAAAATAAGGTTAGATAACACAGATCCATCTACTAGCCAGAGCAAACAAGAAGAAACCACAAGAGTACCAAGACTGGGATGACATGTAGAGAGTGAGTACCAAGTACCACATTGGATATCGACATGTCCCCAAAGGTAAAGATGTGCAATGAATTCAAAGAATTTCTTTCCCTTGGATGTCTTGCTCCCCCTGAATCTAGCATGGGATACTGGGAGAAGATAGGGAACAGAAAATTAGAGCTCAACGAGACAAAAGAACAGAGCTAGTGCAAATAAGCACATATGAACATGTCTTTCCCCTCTAGAAGACATGTAACATCTCTCCTCTTGAACACCAAGCATCTGGGATCCTTGAAGATTACTCTCTCTCCTTGAGTATTCTCTCCCCCTAGAGATATGATTAAGCTTTGATGTGATCTCTCTCTCCCCTTTGACATCAATTTCCAAGAAGGGTCTTCTGGAATTTATCGTGAGTGGGTTTGGTCCTTGAGTCACAGAACAAAGCAACTAGGTAAATGTGATGCTGGTAGAGGACAAGATTCATTGAGTGGAGCTGGATCAAAAGTAATGCAGGAATAAGTGGCAAAATGTTTTTCTTGTAGTGAAATCGGTTGCACCGAGTTGTATTCTTTGGTTGCACCGAAAGGATTCGGTTGGACCAAAACCAAAGGACCGGTGTGACCAAATTCATCACAGAGAAAACTCTTGTCACCTCAGCTCACTAGACAAGTAAGATCTCACAAGGATTTGCAAGGACTTAACAGAAAGATTTGCAATGAATTAGATGCAGAACAAACAGAAAAGAAAAGAAATCTAGATGAAGTTTTTTTTGAAAGGGGAAACAAATATGCATGAGACAAATGCAAGAGCACAGAAAAGAACACACGAGAACTTCATCTAGAAATGGTTGGCGAGAAAGTCACCTATGTTAGAGTATATAGACTTAGGAGTCAAGTGAGATCACTTGATCATAGGTCATACTCATCGTTTAAGCTCAAAATGGGGTTACCATTTTTCATTTAAGCATCTTGAATTCACATCTTGTCGAGTTGCTTTGACTCATGACTTGGAGTAAAGCTTCTCTAAGATAGAATAACATACCTTGGGTGGTGGTGTTGATCATGATCATGTAGTTGAACTTGTGTGGGTTGCTCAAGGTTGATGTAGCTCATCAAGAGTTGGGAGCACCACTCAGAGTTTGAGTTCATCTTCCTACATGGGTTAGTTTTTGCAAGGAAGAGCACTTGTGTATCCAAAATGACAATCATGAATTTCAACATAGAATTTGTCAAAGCATATGTTTGAATGGTTTCATGCTTCCTTGTCTTCAACCACCATTATGTAGAGACTTGGTGATGTAGAGATTGCTCAAGATGTGAGTAAGTTGCAATCTCATAGAGTTAGATTCATCCAAGTTCCTGCAAGGGTTAGATAACATGCAAGGTGCAAAATATCCAAGATGTAAAATCATCATCATAAGAGAAATATCAAGGATTAGTTATAAGCTCATGTCTTGCATGTATCCAGTGCAGTTCCTACTCCAAGTTTGAAGCATCAATGATGTTCAGTTCACCTCTTAACCTGCAAAACACTTTCTCATCAAGTGGTTTGGTGAAAATATCCGCTAATTGTTTTTCGGTGCAAACATGCTTAAGATTAATGTCCCCTTTGGCAACATGATCTCAAATGAAATGATGACGAACTTCAATATTCTTAGTTCGAGAGTGTTGCACGGGATTGTAAGCAATCTTGATTGTACTCTCATTATCACAAAGTAATGGAACATGTTTCACATATATCCCATAATCTTTAAGAGTTTGGGTCATCCAAAGTAATTGAGCACAACATGAACCAGCGGCAATGTATTCCGCTTCGGTGGTGGATAAGGATACCAAGTTTTGTTTCTTGGAAGACCAAGACACAAGAGATCTACCAAGGAATTGACAAGTACGCGAAGTGGACTTTCTATCAACCTTATCACCGGCATAGTCCGAGTCGGAGTAGCCAACAAGATCAAAAGAGGCCCTCTTAGGATACCAAATGCCAAAATTTGGTGTATGAATTAAGTATCTCACTATCCTTTTCACGGCCTTAAGATGACATTCCTTAGGTGCAGCTTGATATCGTGCACACATGCACACACTTAGCATAATATCGGGACGTGAAGCACATAGATACAACAATGAACCAATCATAGAGCGATAAACCTTTTGATCGACCGGTTCACCATCTTTGGCCAAATCAAGATGTCCACTAGTAGGCATGGGTGTAGTCATACCTTTGCATTCTTGCATATTTAACTTCTTGAATAAGTCCTTGGTGTACTTCGTTTGAGAGACAAAAGTGCCTTCCTTATTTTGCTTGATTTGTAACCCAAGAAAGAATTTGAGTTCACTCATCATCGACATCTCACACTTCTCCGACATTAGCTTTCCAAACTTCTCACTAAAATGAGGGTTAGTTGATCCAAATATAATATCATCAACATAAATTTGGCATACAAATAATTCTCCATTGACCCTTTTAGTAAAAAGAGTAGAATTAATTTTTCCAATTTCAAAGCCTTTTTCAATAAGGAACTTGGTCAAGCATTTATACCAAGCTCTAGGAGCTTATTTAAGTCCATAAAGAGCTTTGTGGAGCTTGTAAACATGATTAGGTTTCTTAGGATTGACAAAGCCGGGAGGTTGTTTAACATAGACTTCCTCCTCTATTTCACCATTTAGAAAAGCACTTTTAATGTCCATTTGGTACAAGGTGATATCATGGTGATTAGCATAGGCAAGTAAGATGCGAATGGACTCAAGTCTAGCAACGGGAGAATAAGTCTCACATAGTCCATACCTTCGACTTGTGTGTAGCCTTGGGCGATGAGACGTGCTTTGTTGCGAACTACTTGTCCATCTTCATCTTGCTTGTTGCGAAACACCCATTTGGTACCGATGATGTTGTGCTTGTTGTCGGGCTTCTCAACTAATGTCCAAACTTGATTTCTCTCAAAGTTGTGTAGCTCTTCATGCATAGCATTTATCCAGTCCGGATCTTCCAAAGCTTCTTCAACCTTCATAGGTTCAATGCTAGAGATGAATGAATAGTGTTCACAAAAGTTAGCTAAACCAGTTTTTGAGCAAGTGATTCTCCCGGTTTGGATATCATTGTAGATTTGCTCGACGGGATGGTCTTTAGCAATTCTTGCTTGAACTCGTGAGAGCTTTTGCTTGGGTCTTGGTTGAACATCTTCTTCATCTTGTTCTTCTTCTTGGCCTTCTTCATTGTTGGCGTTGTCATTCTCTTATCGTGGTGGTGAAGGAGGTTGTTGACGTTCGTCTTGGTGTACTTCCTCGTTTTCTTCATCTTGGTGTGTCCCACTTGTGGATGCTTCCGTATCAACTCTTGGTTCACCTTGTCATGAGGTAGAAGTTTCCCTTCGACGGATGAGGTACTCTCCTTCACCTCCGTTGGACGAACCTTGCCAATAGACAAGTCTTGGATTGCTTCTGAGGGGTCTTTGTCTCCTACATCAATTGGCAATTGCTCTACTTGCGAGCCGTTAGATTCATCAAACTTCACATCTACCGTTTCTTCAACCTTTCGGGTGAAATTTTTGTAGACACGGTATGTGTGAGAGTTTGAGCCATAACCAAGTAGGAAACCTTCATGAGACTTAGGAGCCAATTTAGAACGACGATGCTTATCAAGAATGTAGCACTTTGAGCCGAATACTCGAAAGTATCCAACTTGGGGTTTTTTACCAGTGAGGAGCTCGTATGCCGTCTTGCCGAGTAGCTTGTGAAGATACAAGTGATTTGTTGCATGACAAGCTGTCTCAACCGCTTCTGCCCAAAAGTGCTTCGGCGTCTTGTACTCATCAAGCATCATTCTTGCCATTTCGATGAGCGTCCGGTTCTTCCTCTCAACAACTCCATTTTGTTAAGGTGTGTACGTAGCCGAGAACTCATGTGAAATCCCTTCTTCATCGAGAAAGGTGTCCACATTTGCGTTCTTGAACTCCGTTCCGTTGTCGCTGCGAACCTTCTTGATCTTCACTTCAAATTGATTTTGGGCCTTCCTAGCGAAGTTTTTGAATATCTTTTGGACCTGTGATTTGTCATCAAGAAAGAACACCCACGTAAATCTTGAAAAATCATCAACTATAACTAAACCAAAAGAATTTCCACTGAGACTCTTGTAAGCGTTGGGACCAAAGAGATCCATATGAAGTAGCTCGAGTGGCCTCTTGTGGTCATGATGTTCTTTACGGGATTCCTTCCTCCAACTTGTTTACCTGCTTGACAAGCACTGCAAAGTCTATCCTTATCAAATATGACATCGTTAACACCAAGGATATGATTTCCTCTAATAAGCCTGTCAAGATTTCGCATGCCAACATGACCTAATCGTCTATGCCATAACCAACCTTTAGAAGATTTAGCAATAAAGCAAGTTCTAGGTTGAGCCTTTTTAGTGAAATCAACAATGTAAAGATCACCTCTACGTATACCGGTAAAGACCATTTTATGATTATCTCTACGAAACACTTGGCAGTCTACTTTAGTAAATAGGACATTGAAACCGAAATCAGCAAGTCTAGATACTGAAAGTAAGTTGTAGCCAAGAGATTCAACGCGCATAACATTTTGAATGGAGCTATCATGTGAGATGGCCACCTTACCGAGTCCAACCACCTTACCTTTGAGTTGTCACCGAAAGTGACATACTTTCGAGGACCATCGTTTTCAGCAAGCTCACGAAACATGTCTTTATCTCCAGTCATGTGATCGGTACACCCACTATCAAGAACCCATTCCTTTCCTCCTGCCATATATCCCCGAAGCTTTGCCATAAGACCAAAGTGTCTCATTGCATCCTCAAGATCAAAGTCACTATCATCATCCTCATCATAGTATCCATGTTCAACATTGTCATGTGGTGGATCAAATCCTAGAGATGGTGATTCATTAGAGTGAGTTTGACAATGATCTTCTTTATGAATTTTAATAGCTTTGGAAACAATATCGCTAATGATTCCAACATTTCCTTTGGCACGCATAAGATTTGTAAGCTCAAATAGACAATCACCAAACATAGGATCATTGGAATTCATCTTACTCAAGGCAATAGACTTATGGAGAATTTCATCTAAATTTTTCAAGGAATAATCCGGAAATCGTTTCTCAAGAAATTTCCATATAGTGTAGGCACACTCAAGAGTAGGCAAGTTTCCAATCAAGTTTCTAGGCAAGCCCCTAGTGGTAAGATTAGCAGTTCTAAGATTCCTGATCATGTCAATTGACTCATCAAGGGTAGGATGCATAAGATCAACATGAGGTGCACAAGGGCTAGAAATGTGATTTTTGGGACAAACGTGATCCAGAGAACGTGGAGTGCAAGCCAAGAAGCAGCCGAGGCGGCCATGAGGGTGGAGGGCGCGCCCACCCCTGTAGGGCGCGCTGAAAGGATCGAGAAGAGGTGTCTAGATGGGGGTGATTAGACACTAAGTGCTAAAAGTAGCAGTTTTTTATTTCCTTAAGTTGAAGTGGAGTTTTGGCACAAGTTTAACAAACACAATACATATCAAGCAAGCATGCAAAGAGTATATGAGCAGCGGAAAGTAAAGCATGCAACTTGCGAGAATGTAAAGGGATGGTATTGGAGAATTCAAACGCAATTGGAGACACGGATGTTTTTGTCGTGGTTCCGATAGGTGGTGCTATCGTACATCCACGTTGATGGAGACTTCAACCCACGAAGGGTAACGGCTGCGTGAGTCCACGGAGGGCTCCACCCAAGAAGGGTCCACGAAGAAGCAACCTTGTCTATCCCACCTTGTCCGTCGCCCATGAAAGACTTGCCTCACTAGTGGTAGATCTTCACGAAGTAGGCGATCTCCTTGCCCTTACAAACTCCTTGGTTCAACTCCACAATCTTGTCGGAGGCTCCCAAGTGACACCTAGCCAATCTAGGAGACACCACTCTCCAAGAAGTACCAAATGGTGTGTTGATGATGAACTCCTTGCTCTTGTGCTTCAAATGATAGTCTCCCCAACACTCAACTCTCTCTCACAGGATTTGCATTTGGTGGAAAGAGGATTTGAGTGGAAAGCAACTTGGGGAAGGCTAGAGATCAAGATTCATATGGTAGGAATGGAATATCTTGGCCTCAACACAAGTGTGGGTGGTTCTCTCTCAGAAAATGTAAGTTGGAAGTGTAGGTTCGTTCTGATGGCTCTCTCCATGAATGAAGAGGAGGTGGCGGGGTTTATATAGCCTCCACACAAAAACTAACCGTTACACACAACTTGCCAATCTCGGTGGGACCGAATTAAGAAACTCGGTCGGACCGATTCAGCAAATCTAGTGACCGTTAGGATTTTCGGTGGGACCGACATGCAACTCGGTAGGACCGATATGGTTAGGGTTAGGGTATAACATAATCTCGGTGAGACCGGTTACACAAACTCGGTGGGACCGATTTTGGTAATAAGCTAACCAGAGAGTTGGTCAGGCAAACTCGGTGGGACTGATTCGCTCATCTCGGTGAGACTGAAATGTTACAAAAGGGAACCAGAGAGTTTACATTGCAATCTCGGTAGGACCAATTACACATACTCGGTGAGACCGATTTTGGTAATGGACATACAGAAAGATTGCAATCCCATCTCGGTGAGACCAAGATCCCTATCGGTGAGACCGATTTGCCTAGGGTTTGTGGCAGTGGCTATGACATCTCAACTCGGTGGCGCCGGATAGAAAGAATCAGTGGGGCCGAGTTTTACTTTTGGTTTAGGTCATATGTGGATGTGAGAAAGTAGTTGAGGGCTTTGGAGCATATCACTAAGCACTTTGAGCAAGAGCCTCATTAAGCAACACCTCATCCCTTCTTGATAGTATTGGATTTTCCTATAGACTCAATGTGATCTTGGATCACTAAAATATAAAATGTAGAGTCTTGTGCTTGAAGCTTGAGCCAATTCTTTGTCCTTAGCATCTTGAAGGGGTTCCACATCCTTTAGTCCATGTCACTTCATTGTTGAACTTATCTGAAACATACTAGGTAAAAGTGTTAGTCTAACAAGAGATATGTTGACATTAATTACCAAAATCACTTAGGGAGCACTTGTGCTTTCACGCGCTCCCCTATCTCGTGGGCCCCCCGGGCTTCCACCGACGTACTTCTTCCTCCTATATATACCAACGTACCCTTAAAACATCCAGGGAGCCAATGAAAAACAATTTCCACTTCCATAACCTTCTGTATCCGCGGGATCCCATCTTGGAGCCTTTGTCGGCGCTCCGCCGGAGGGGGAATCGACCACGGAGGGCTTCTACAACAACACCATAGCCCTTCTGATGAGTTGTGAGTAGTTTACCATAGACCTTCGGGTCCATTGTTATTAGCTAGATGGCTTCTTCACTCTTTTTGGATCTCAATACCATGTTATCCCCCTCTCTTGTGGAGATCTATTTGATGTAACTCTTTTTGTGGTGTGTTTGTCGAGATCTAATGAATTGTGGGCTTATGATCAAGTTTATCTATGAGAAATATTTGAATCTCCTCTGAATTCTTTTATGTGTGATTGAGTTATCTTTGCAAGTCTCTTTGAATTATCAGTTTGGTTTGGCCTACTAGATTGATCTTTCTTGCAATGGGAGAAGTGCTTAGCTTTGGGTTGAATCTTGCGTTGTCCTTACCCAGTGATAATAAGGGTTGCAAGGCGCGTATTGTATTATTGCCATCGAGGATAAAAAGATGGGGTTTATATCATATTGCATGAGTTTATCACTCTACATCATGTCATCTTTCTTAATGCGTTAATCTATTCTAATAACTTAATACTCTAGATGCATGTTGGATAGCGGACGATGTGTGGAGTAATAGTAGTAGATGCAGGCAGGAGTTGGTCTACTTGTTGCGGACGTGATGCCTATATACATGATCATGCCTTGATAATCTCATAATTATTCGCTTTTCTATCAATTGCTCGACAGTAATTTGTTCACCCATCGTAATACTTATGCTATCTTGAGAGAAGCCACTAGTGAAACCTATGGCCCCCTGGTCTATCTTTTATTATATAAGCTTTCAATCTACTTTTATTTGCATCTTTACTTTTCCAATTTATATCATGAAATACCAAAAATATATTTATCTTATCATACTATCTCTATCAGATCTCACTTCCGGAAGTGGCCATGAAGGGATTGACAACCCCTTTATTGCATTGGTTGCGAGTTCTTTGTTTGTTTGTGTAGGTGCGTGGGACTTTTGAGGAGCCTCCTACTGGATTGATACCTTGGTTCTCAAAAACTGAGGGAAATACTTACGCTACTATTGCTGCATCACCCTTTCCTATTCAAGGAAAACCAACGCAAGCTCAAGATGTAGCAGTCCACGACAAGTAGACCGACTCCTGCCTGCATCTACTACTATTACTCCACACATCGACCGCTATCCAGCATGCATCTAGAGTATTAAGTTCATAAGAACAGAGTAACGCATTAAGAAAGATGACATGATGTTGAGGGATAAACTCATGCAATATGGTATAAACCCCATCTTTTTATCCTCGATGGCAACAATACAATACGTGCCTTGCTACCCTTATTGTCACTGGGTAAGGACACCGCGAGATTGAACCCAAAGCTAAGCACTTCTCCCATTGCAAGAAAGATAAATCTAGTAGGCCAAACCAAACTGATAATTCGAAGAGACTTGCAAAGATAACTCAATCATACATAAAAGAATTCAGAGGAGATTCAAATATTTCTAATAGATAAACTTGATCATAAACCCACAATTCATCGGATCTCGACAAACACACCGCAAAAAGAGTTACATCAAATAGATCTCCACAAGAGAGAGGGAGAACATGGTATTGAGATCCAAAAAGAGAGAAGAAGCCATCTAGCTAATAACTATGGACCTGAAGGTCTGTGGTAAACTACTCACAACTCATCGGAGGGGCTATTGTGTTGATGTAGAAGCCCTCCGTGATCGATTCCCCCTCCGGCGGAGCACCGGCGAAGGCTCTAAAATGGGATCTCGCGGATACAGGAGGTTACGGCAGTGGAAATTGTTTTTCATTGGCTCCCTGGATTTTTTTTGGGTACGTGGGTATATATAGGAGGAAGAAGTACATCGGTGGCCGCCCGAGGGGCCCACAAGATAGTGTGGTGCACCCTACAGGGGTGGGCGCGCTCTCCACCCTCGTGGCCGCCTCGGCTGCTTCTTGGCTTGCACTCCAAGCCCTCTGGATCACGTTTGTTCCAAAAATCACGCTCCCGAAGGTTTCATTCCTTTTGGACTCCGTTTGATATTCCTTTTCTTCGAAATACTGAAATAGGCAAAAAAACAACAATACGGGTTGGGCCTCCGGTTAGTAGGTTAGTCCCAAAAATGATATAAATGTGTAAAATAAATCCCATAAACATCCAAAACGGGTAATATAATAGCATGGAACAATCAAAAATTATAGATACGTTGGAGACGTATCAAGCATCCCCAAGCTTAATTCCTGCTCGTCCTCGAGTAGGTAAATGATAAAAACAGAATTTTTGATGTGGAATGCTATCTAGCATAATTATCAATGTAGTTTTATTTATTGTGGCATGATTGTTCCGATCCAAATGATTCAAGATAAAAGCTTATAAAACATAAAAATAATAATACTTCGAAGCATACTAACAAATAATCATGTCCTATCAAAATAGCATAGCCAAAGAAAGCTTATCCCTACAAAATCATATAGTTAGGCCATGCTTCATTTCTATTACACAAAATACTCCCATCATGTACAACCCCGATGACGAGCCGAGCAATTGGTTCATACTTTTTAACGCGCTTCAGCTTTTTCAACTCTTACGCAATACATGAGCGCAAGCCATGGACATAGCACTATGGTGGTATATGGTGGTGGTTGTGAAGACAAAAAGGGAGAAGATAGTCTCACATCAACTAGGCGTATCAATGGGCTATGGAGATGCCCATTATTAGATATCAATGTGAGTGAGTAGGCATTGCCATGCAACGGATGCACTAGAGCTATAAATGTATGAAAGCTCAACAAAAGAAACTAAGTGAGTGTGCATCCAACTTGCTTGCTCACGAAGACCTAGGGCATTTTGAGGAAGCCCATCATTGGAATATACAAGCCAAGTTCTATAATGAAAAATTCCCACTAGTATATGAAAGTGACAACATAGGAGACTCTATCATGAAGATGATGGTGCTACTAATTCTTTTTTTCTCCCTTTTTTTCTTTTTTTTCTTTTTTTCTTTGGCCTTTCTTTTTTTTCGTTTTGGCCTTTCTCCTTTTTTTAAAGTCCGAAGTCTCATCCCGACTTGTGGGGGAATCATAGTCTTCATCATCCTTTCCTCACTGGGACAATGCTCTAATAATGAAGATCGTCACACTTTTATTGATTTACAACTCAAGAATTGCAACTCAAAGCTAGAACAAGATATGACTCTATATGAATGCATCCGGCGGTGTACCGGGATATGCAATGAATCAAGAGTAACATGTATGAAAATTATGAAGGTGGCTTTTCCACAAATACGATGCCAACTACATGATCATGCAAAGAGCAATATGATAATGATGGAGCGTGTCATAATAACGGAACGGTGGAAAGTTGCATGGTAATATATCTCAGAATGTCTATGGAAATGCCATAATAGGTAGGTATGGTAGCTGTTTTGAGGAAGGTAAATAATGGGTGCATGATACCGGCGAAAGTTGCGCAGTATAATAGAGGCTAGCTAAATGGAAGGGTGAGTGTGCGTATATCCATGGACTCACATTAGTCATAAAGAACTCATATACTTATTGCAAAATTCTATTTAGCCCTCTAAGCAAAGTACTACTACACATGCCCCTAGAGGGATAGATTGGTAGGAAAAGACCATCGCTCGTCCCCGACTGCCACTCATAAGGAAGACAATCAAAAGAGCACCTCATGCAACAAATTTGTCACACAACTTTTACCATACGTGCATGCTACGGGACTTGCCAACTTCAACACAAGTATTTCTCAATTTCATAATTACCCACTGACATGACTCTAACATTACCACCTTTATATCTCAAAACAATTATCAAGTATCAAATCGATCCTAGTGTTTAATGCACTTTCTATGATAGTTTTTATTATACCCAACTTGGATGCTCATCATTCTAGGACCAAATTCATAACCATAGCAAATACCATGCTGTTCTAAGAGACTCTCAAAATAATATAAGTGAAGCATGAGAGACTAACAATTTATACAAAATTAAGCCACCGACGTGCTCTAAAGATATAAGTGAAGCACTGGAGCAAAAATTATCTAACTCAAAAGATATAAGTGAAGCACATAGAGTATTCTAAAAAATTCTAATCAAGTGGGCTTCTCCCAAAAGGTGTGTACAGCAAGGATGATTGTGGTAAACTAAAAAGCAAATACTAATATCATACACGACGCTCCAAACAAAACACATATCATGTGGCGAATAAAAATATAGCTCCAAGTAAAGTTACCAATGAACAAAGACGAAAGAGGGGATGCCTTCCGGGGGCATCCCCAAGCTTAGGATTTTGGATACTCTTGAATATATTGGGGTGCCATGGGCATCCCCAAGCTTAGGATTTTGCCACTCCTTATTCCATAGTCCATCAAATCTTTACCCAAAACTTGAAAACATCACAACACAAAACTCAACAGGAAATCTCATAAGCCCTGTTAGTGAAAGAAAGCAAAACCACCACATAAGGTACTGTAATGAACTCATTCTTTATTTATATTGGTGTTAAACCTACTGTATTCCAAGTTCTCTATGGTTCATACCACTTAATATTAGCCATAGATGCATCAAAATAAGCAAACAACACACGAAAAACAGGATCTGTCAAAAATAGAACAGTCTGTAACAATATGTAACTAACGCAAACTTCTGGAACTCTAAAAATCCTACCAAAATAGGATGTCCCGTACAATTTGTCTATTGATCTACAGCAAAAAGAATCAATGCAAAATCACGTTTCTGTGATTTAACAAAACTAAATCCGTGCATGCAAAGTTTCTGTTTTTTAGCAGAATCAAATTAACTATCACCGTAGGTTATCCTATACGTTCTACTTGGCACAAACACTAATTAAAACATAAAAACACATCTAAACAGAAGGTAGATGCAAAATTTATTACTAAACAGAAACAAAAACAACAAACACAAATAAAATTGGGTTGCCTCCCAACTAGCGATATCGTTTAACGCCCCTAGCTAGGCATAAAAGCGAGGATAGATCTAAGTAGTGTCATCTTTGGCACTCGATTCATAAGTAGCTCGCATGATAGATTCATAAGGTAATTTAATTTTCTTTCTTGTAAAGTGCTCCATGCCCTTCATTAATGGAAATTGGAATCTAATATTCCCTTCCTTCATATCAATAATCGCGCCAATCATTCTAAGGAAAGATCTACCAAGTATAATAGGGCAAGAAAGATTGCAATCTATATCAAGAACGATAAAATCTACGGGCACCAAATTTCTACTTGCAACAATGAGAACATCATTGATCCTTCCCATTGGCTTTTTAATGGTGGAATCCGCAAGGTGCAAATTTAAAGAGCAATCATCAAGATCATGGAAACCTAGAATATCACATAAAGTTTTCGGAATCGTGGAAACACTAGCACCCAAATCACACAAAGCAAAACACTCATGATCTCTAATTTTAATATTTATAGTAGGTTCCCACTCATCATTAAGTTTTCTAGCTATAGAAACTTCCAAATTAAGTTTTTCATCATAAGATTGCATCAAGGCGTCAACGATATGTTTGGTAAAAGCTTTATTTTGACTATAAGCATGAGGAGAATTAACAACGGATTGCAACAAGGAAATACAACTTTCTAAAGAACAATTATCATAATCAAATTTCTTGAAATCCGAGATAGTGGGTTAAATGCTATTTAAAGTCATGACCTCTCCAATCCCACTTTTAACAAATTTGGCATCAAGATCTAAAACTCCGAATTATTGGGACGCCTTCTAACTAAAGTTGACTCATATCCAGTCCCATTATTATTAAGATTCGTATTGCAAAACAAAGATCTAATAGGGGGCACATCAATAACTTTAAGATCTTCATCATTATTTTCACGGAAACTAGAAGAACACGTTTTCACAAAGCAATCTTTCTTAGCGCGCAATCTAGCGCTTCTTTCCTTGCACTCATCAATGGAAATTCTCATGGCCTTGAGAGACTCATTGATATCATGCTTAGGAGGAGTAGATCTAAGTTTAAGAGAATCAACATCAAGCAAAAGTCTATCAACGTTCCTAGCCAAATCATCAACTTTAAGCAATTTTTCTTCAAGCAAAGCATTAAAATTCTTTTGAGAGATCATAAATTCTTTCACACTATTCTCAAAATCAGAGGGCATCTTATTAAAATTACCATAAGAATTATTGTAGGAATTTCCATAATTATTAGAGGAACTACTAGGGAACGGTCTAGGATTAAAGTTTCCTCTATAAGCATTGTTTTCAAAACTATTCCTACCAATAAAATTCGCATCCATAGATTTATTATTATTCTCAATCAAAGTAGACAAAGGCATATCATTGGGATCAATAGGAGCACTCTTAGTAGCAAACAATCTCATAAGTTCATCCATCTTCCCACTCAAAACATTAATTTCTTCTATAGCATGCACTTTTTTACTGGTAGATCTTTCGGTGTGCCATTGAGAATAATTAGCCATAATATTATCAAGAAGTTTCGTAGCATCTCCTAAAGTAATTTCCATAAACGTGCCTCCCGCGGCCGAATCTAAAAGATTTCTAGAAGCAAACTTTAATCCGGCATAAAAAAATTGTATGATCATCCATAAATTCAAACCATGAGTAAGGCAATTGCGAATCATCAATTTCATTCTTTCCCAAGATTGGTCAACATGCTCATGATCAAGTTGTTTAAAATTCATAATATCGTTCCTAAGAGTGATAATCTTAGTGGGAGGAAAATATTTAGAGATCAAAGCATCTTTGCACTTGTTCCAAGAATCAATACTATTCTTAGGCAAAGACGAAAACCCAACTTTAGCACGATCTCTAAGTGAAAACGGAAATAACTTCAATTTAGAAATATCATTATCCCTATCTTTCTTCTTTTGCATATCACACAAATAAACAAAGTTGTTTAGATGGGTAGCGACATCTTCACTAGGAAGGCCGGCGAATTGATCTTTCATAACAAGATTCAGCAAAGCAGTATTGATTTCACAAGAATCAACATCATTAAGATGAGCAATCGGAGTACTAAGGAAATCATTATTATTGGTATTGGAGAAATCACACAATTTGGTATTATCTTGCGCCATGGCAACAAGTAATCCAACACACAAGCAAATAGAAAAAGGCAAGCAAAAAAGAGAGGAGAAGATTGGGAAAGAGAGGGCGAATAAAACGGCAAGGGTGAAGTGGGGGAGTGGAAAACGAGAGGCAAATGGCAAATAATGTAAATGCGAGGGAGATGAGTTTGTGATGGGTACTTGGTACGTCTTGACTTGAGCGAAGACCTCCCCGGCAACGGAGCCAGAAATCCTTCTTGCTATGTCTTGAGCTTGCATTGGTTTTCCTTGAAGAGGAAAGGATGATGCAGCAATAGTAGCGTAAGTATTTCCCTCAGTTTTTGAGAACAAAGGTATCAATCCAGTAGGAGGCTCCTCAAAAGTCCCACGCACCTACACAAACAAACAAAGAACTAGCAACCAACGCAATAAAGGGGTTGTCAATCCCTTCACGGCCACTTGCGAAAGTGAGATCTGATAGAGATAGTATGATAAGATAAATATATTTTTGGTATTTTTGATATAGATTGGAAAAGTAAAGATGCAAATAAAAGTAGATTGAAAGCTTATATGATAAAAGATAGACCCGGGGGCCATAGGTTTCACTAGTGGCTTCTCTCAAGATAGCATAAGTATTACGGTGGGTGAACAAATTACTGTCGAGCAATTGATAGAAAAGCGAATAATTATGTGATTATCTAGGCATGATCATGTATATAGGCATCATGTCCGTGACAAGTAGACCGACTCCTGCCTGCATCTACTACTATTACTCCACACATCGACCGCTATCCAGCATGCATCTAGAGTATTAAGTTCATAAGAACAGAGTAACGCATTAAGAAAGATGACATGATGTAGAGGGATAAACTCATGCAATATGATATAAACCCCATCTTTTTATCCTCGATGGCAACAATACAATACGTGCCTTGCTACCCTTATTGTCACTGGGTAAGGACACCGCAAGATTGAAACCAAAGCTAAGCACTTCTCCCATTGCAAGAAAGATCAATCTAGTAGGCCAAACCAAACTGATAATTCGAAGAGACTTGCAAAGATAACTCAATCATACATAAAAGAATTCAGAGGAGATTCAAATATTTCTCATAGATAAACTTGATCATAAACCCACAATTCATCGGATCTCGACAAACACACCGCAAAAAGAGTTACATCAAATAGATCTCCACAAGAGAGGGGGAGAACATGGTATTGAGATCCAAAAAGAGAGAAGAAGCCATCTAGCTAATAACTATGGACCCGAAGGTCTGTGGTAAACTACACACAACTCATTGGAGGGGCTATGGTGTTGATGTAAAAGCCCTCCGTGATTGATTCCCCCTTCGGCGGAGCGCCGGCGAAGGCTCCAAGATGGGATCTCGCGGATACAGAAGGTTACGACGGTGGAAATTGTTTTTCGTTGGCTCCCTGGATGTTTTTGGGGTACGTGGGTATATATAGGAGGAAGAAATACGTTGGTGGCCGCCCGAGGGGCCCACGAGATAGGGGTCGCGCCCTACAGAGGTGGGCGCACCCTTTACCCTCGTGGCCGCCTGGGCTGCTTCTTGGCTTGCACTCCAAGCCCTCTGGATCACGTTTGTTCCAAAAATCACGCTCCTGAAGGTTTCATTCCGTTTTGACTCCGTTTGATATTCCTTTTCTTCGAAATACTGAAATAGGCAAAAAAAATAGTAATACGGACTGGGCCTCCGGTTAGTAGGCTAGTCCCAAAAATGATATAAATGTGTAAAATAAAACCCATAAACATCCAAAACGGGTAATGTAATAGCATGGAACAATCAAAAATTATATATATGTTGGAGACATATCAATGCACACATGCAAAAACCCTTTGAACATACACAATCCAACATGTACCATACACTGATTCATTAAGCACATTCAAATAACATAAACGTTTTCATTTAACGATGGACATCTACAAGTCTGATCCTCATCACTTGCTAGAAGGGGGTTGGAGACGCTTAAGATGGCGAGCCACATGCCAGTGGGGCCCTTGAGCATTCTGCACAAACTGAGGGCTGAGCTCATACTTCTCCACCACAATTGGGGCAGACTTGCAGCCCCGGTTGGCCTCCAATCTGAGCAGCGGTAGATCCTCCTAGACATTAGCATCGAAAAGCTCCTAGTCATCCATCTGATCATCCTCATCGTCCAATGCAATTATCAGATCCATGTTTGCAAAGGATGAGCGATGATCTCCATACTCCCTGATAGCCCACATCTTCTACATCCTCCTCCTGCTCCTGCTCCTCGTTAGAATCCTCTTCCTCCTCCTCCTTGTCAGAAACTTCTTCCTTATCCTCCTCATCAGAAACTTCTTCCTCCTCCTCCTCCTCGCCAGCATCGTGTTCCTCCTCCTCATCATCATCGTCCGAATTATCCTCCTATGATTCCTCATCGACAATGTCGATAATATGCAAGTTCACATGCCCTGTTTCCGGATCTGGATTCAACGACGGGAGCAGTACTCGTACCAGCGAGCTCGCTGTCGAGGATCCGGCGACTCCATCGCCTCTGCCATTGCCTAGAGGAGGATCTCCATTGTGATTCCCCCCTTATTTCAGAAGTGAGGACCCACGCGTCAGTAACTGAGCAGGTAACGGTCAACTGCATTGACCCGACGATAATGCTCCGTTTAGGCTTTTGTGGAAATGGGCTGAGTGGTGGAGGCCAAAAGTGAGGAAAATTTGATGCTATGGGCAAAACTAAGCACAACTAAGTAAGGAGGGGCACAGAAATAGAAATCCCAAAAAGTAAATAGATATACCCTTCGCAGAGGGAAGTAGACATTTGCAGAGGTGCTAGAGCTTGAATCTTAAAACAGAGATGAATACATTTTGAGAGGTGTGCTTTTCCTGTCAATGTCACGACAAAGGATTTCAACATCTTCCATGCTAAACACATTATCAGTGGTTCCCAAGCGGAAAGGTAAAGTTTATTCCCACTCAACCATACAAACACAAGCCATGGCTAGCCGAATCCTCAGGTGCCCTACAAACAATAGATTTTTTGGGGGAGTATGTTTTATTATATTTTCTTTATTTTGATTAAGGGGACTGGGCATCCCAATTACCAGTCTCTCTCGTGTAATGACAAGTGAATAAACACCCATCATGAAAATAACCCGCTGTCGGTGTACTAGAGTAGGGGTACCCTAGTATCCCGAACTTGTGCACGGGCAGCTGCAGCACCCCGCGGCAAGGCTTGCCACGGTAACCGCGAAGGTCCTCCGTGGTTCCTGTGGAGCCATTCAAGAACAAAGTATTCACGACAAGGAGACAAGGCCCCGGGAAGAGGAGCTTGCCGGGAAGGCCGACCAAGGCACAATGAGCTTGTCGGGAAGGCAAACCAAGGCATCTCAAGGAACTTGCCGCGACGCGCCACGCGTCCCGGCAAGGCCTAGTGAGCGACAAGCTTCCGGATGCGACAAGGCAACAACCGCGGCAAGTGCACGCTACCACCATGTACCTACGCTCCAGCGCATCTACCAACGTGTCGCCCTGGGGCCTTTCCAGGCGCGCGTGGCGAGAGGCTGTGCAGCCAGCGGTACACGGTGGCAAGCGGCGCTGACAAGATTGCCATCGTGGCGAGCGGTGGCGCCCCTGACGGTCCCTTTCTGCACTGTTTTGGGCGACATAGACGGGCATTTAATGCCTTTGTCCCCTGCCGTCAGGGTTAGGTAGGATACACTGTACAGGTTGTTGTACCAACCGCAACTCCTTTTCCATTTTTACCCTTGTCTACGTTGCCACCTGTCGGTGACCCCTTGAACATATAAAAGGAGGCCCATGCGCAACGTAGAGGGGGGTTTGGAAGGTTCGAAGCCAGAAAACACTCACGCTCGGTCTCGTTAGCAACGAGAGTGTACGGTAACACTCAGCGCTCCCGAGCAAGAACTCAATACAATCAGACAAGCAACAGTAGGAGTATTATCTCTCCGGAGAGCTCCGAAGCTGGGTAAACCGCTCGTGTGCTTCGCCTCGATCTGCTCTTCGTGCGATCTCCGCCCCCCGCCGAACCGAAAGGGGCTCGGTCCGCCGGTCCCATAGGTGTTCGTGGATCAGTTTCCCCGACATGTTTGGCGCGCCAGGTAGGGGGCGTCGAGGTTGTGTGAACCCGATCCGGCGTTCACACGAGCTAGATCTTCATCTTCTTCATCGACATGCCACCGAAGTAGAAGGCTTCAGCGGCAGATGTTCCGTCCGCATCGATCCCACCGCCACTGGAGCAAACGGGTGGTGGGGTAGACGCCGGCGGAAGAACGGACATCGACGAGGGAGCTCACAGTGCTGCCAGGTCCAAGGACAAGGTTGCGTAGACCTCGGCGTCCGTACATGCACCACACCCATCCCAGGAGGCGCAGGACCAACCGCGTCATGGTGTTCGCAGAGCCATACGTTCGTTGGGCCAAGATCGAGCTGGTGGATCTCGGGGTGCGCAAGACCAGCATGCACGCCAACATGCTGGCACGAGCGAGGCACGGTCGCCTGGACGTGATACTGCTCCTTCTAACATAGTTAGAAGTCCGAGCATATCCCTCTCCTCGCACCGTTCGCCACTGCCGCCCACCACTCCGGCAGAAGCTTTGGCGCGGGCTCAACTGCTCCTAGATTACCCTCCAACGTCGGACAAGATCGATGAGTGGAGGCCACCATTCAGAGTCTCATCGGCTTCGCCAACGGCGACACTCCACGGCAGCCAAGTACATCGCTGCCGCGGCAGGACCGCCAGGCACGAGCCGGTGGCAACGAAACCGGTGGGGGTGCAACCACTGTGCACTCTCCACCCCGAAGGCCAAGATCGTCGACTCGCCGGATCCACCTCGACAGCGACTCCACTGCATCGTCAGATCCACGAGCTCGTTGCGATCAGCGCCAAGTTCTTCACGAACGACAGCAAGAAGACGCTCGAACTCGCATCGAGCGCCAAAGAGAAGCGCGGCATCAATCGATCAGCGCGCTGGGCCTACTGTCGACATGCATGCACCAGGGGAACCAGGCGACTTGCCGTACGCGGTAGGTTGCCCTGCGTTCACTCGTGAGCTGCGGCAGGTCCAGTGGCCCAGCACGAAGAATTTCAAGCCAGACGTACCAGATAAGTACGACGGCAAGTCGCATCCGTCGGAGTTCCTCAGCATCTACACCATCGTGGTGCAGGCTGCCGGGGGGCGGGACGACAAGATCCTTGCCAACTACTTCCCGCTGGTACTCAAACCTAATGTCAGATCCTGGCTCATGCACTTGCCGAACAACTCCATATCCTCCTGGGCAGACCTATGCCATCAGTTTGTCGGTGCCTTTACAGGCGGCCACAAGCCTCCTGGCCAGGAAAGCGACCTTCATCTGCTCGCCCAGAAGGAGGGGGAATCCCTGTGCAAGTACATTCAGAGATTCAGCCGCGTACAGCACAACATCCCAGATGTCCACCCTGCCGTGGTAATCAGCGTGTTCCATCAGAACGTGCGAAACCGCAGGATGCGGGAGGAAATGGCGATGTGCAAGATCAAAGACGTCAGTGAGTTATATGCCCTGGCCGACAAGTGTGCACGTGCTGAGGAGGGAAGGAAACTCCCCGGAGAGAGTACAGAAGCAGGAGGGTCTGACAGCGAAGAGGCCGCCCCGGCAAAGAAAAACCGGCGGCGGAACAACAGGAAGAAGAAAGGCAAAGATGTGCTAGTCGTTGAGCAGTCCGGCAATGAAGGTGGCGCCAAGAAAGCCAAAGCTGATAGCTCCGGCGGCACTAACCACCAGACTGTAGCGGTCGCCGACAAGCAGGACGGCACCAGCAAGCAATACTGCAAGATCCACCACACCAAGGGCCATGACCTCCAGAGCTGCAAGAAGGTCGAGCAGCTTGTTGAACAGCAAAAGGCTGAATACGAGCGGCACGACAAGGAGAAGGCCCAGGAAGGTGCTGGAGGAGCCGGCAAGAAACGCCCCGGCCGAGGAGGACGCCGCGGCAAGGCCAAGCAGCGGCAAGGAGATAGACCTCCACGCGGCCGCGACAAGGATGAAGATGACGACGAGGACGAAGACATGGATGATGACAAGACCGATGAGCAGGAGTTCCAGAAAGCCACCAAGGTCCTGTGCGTTGATGGCGGTGCTTCTCTGCATACTTCCCACCGCCAGCTCAAGCAATGGATGCGGGAAGTCAATGCGGTAGAACCACCCGTCGAGTCACGCAAGCCTCTGAAATGGTCCAGCACGCCTATCATCTTTGATATTGAGGACCACCCTGATCGCATAACTGCGGTCGGATGCTTGCCGATGTTGGTTTCTCCAACTATCCGCAACCTCAAGGTCACTAAGATGCTAGTTGACGGCGGGGCCGGCTTGAACCTGATCTCCTCCGCGGTGCTCCAGAAACTCCAGATCCCTGATAGCGAGCTCGAAGAGACCGGCACATTCCAAGGAATCAATCCGGGAAGAAGCAAGCCGAAGGGAAAGATCACCCTGCCGGTGACATTTGGCAGCGAATTGAACTTCAGGACTGAGAGGGTCACTTTTGACGTTGCTGACTTTCCACTGCCCTACAATGGGATACTCCGCCGTCCAGCACTCGCCAAGTTCATAGTAGCCTCTCACTATGCATACAATATGCTGAAGATGCCAGGCCCAATAAGTGTCATCTCTGTCCCTGGCGACAAGAAGGATGCCCTTATCTGCGCCGACAAGATCTACCGGGAAGCAGCAGCCGCAACAGATCGCAAGTCACTTGCCGCTGAAGCTCCCGGGGCAAAGAAGACCAAGTCCGGCAAGAGTTCTGATGCCTACTCCGGCAAGCGCACCTCTTCGGAGTGCTGCGCTACCGTCGAGGACGCACCATCGAGCTCCACCGGCAAGTGTAAGAAGACAATGGCAGCTCCACCAGAGACCAAGAAGGTGTCCGCCAAGGAAGATGGCACTGGTGGTACCTTCACCATCAGTGCCACTCTCGACCCTAAATAGGAAAGCGCGCTCGTTGCTTTCCTGCGGGCGAACGTCGACGTGTTTGCGTGGCAACTGTCTGACATCCCCGGTGTTCCCAGGAAAGTAATCGATCACCATCTTGCCGTCTGTCCTCATGCGCGGCCCGTCAAGCAGAAAGTCAGGAAGCAGGCGGTGGAGCGCCAAGAATTCAACGCGGAAGAAATCAAGAAATTGGAAGCAGCAGGCCTTGTTAGAGGAGTGCTCCATCCTACGTTGTTGGCCAATCCTGTAGTCGTGCGCAAGGCAAACGGGAAATGGAGGCTTTGTATCGACTTTACCGATGTCAATAAAGCTTGTCCCAAAGATCGATTTCCCTTGCCGCGCATCGACCAGATTGTTGACTCCACGGCCGGATGTGACTTGCTGTCATTTCTTGATGCATACTCAGGGTACCATCAGATCTTCATGGCAGAAGAGGATGAGGAGAAGATCGCATTCATCACCCCATGTGGCACATACTGTTTTGTACGGATGCCTTTCGGTTTAAAGAATGCTGGTTCAACATTTGCAAGGGTAGTCCATCACGCTTTTGAACCGCAAATGCACAGAAATGTGGAAGCCTACATGGATGACATGGTGGTCAAGAGCAAGGACAAGGCGACTCTGATTCAAGATTTAGACGAAACCTTTGCAAATCTGCGCAAGATCAACCTCAAGCTTAACCCCGAGAAGTGCGTGCTTGGAGTCCCCTCCGGCAAGCTTCTCGGGTTCTTCGTGTCTCAGCGGGGAATTGAAGCCAACCCCGACAAGATCAAAGCCATTGAGCAGATTGAAGCACCAAAGCGCGTCAAGGATGTACGAAGACTTGCCGGTTGCGTAGCTGCTCTCAGCAGGTTTATCTCTAGGTCTGCTGAGCGCGCCCTGCCATTTTTCAAAATATTGAAAAAGGCAGGTCCAATGAAATGGACTCTGGAAGCGGAGGCAGCGCTGCAGGACTTAAAGAGATACCTGCACTCTACTCCAACACTTGTCGCACCTAAGCCACAAGAGAAGTTGCTGCTGTATATAGCGGCAACCAATCAAGTGGTTAGTGCTGCGTTAGTAGTGGAGAGAGGCGCGGATGATGAGCCAGCAACCACGGCAGATGCAGCCACCGACAAGCAGAGCACTTCACCGGCAAGCTCTGGTCCCGACAAAGATGGATCTGCGCAGCCGCTTGAGAAGATGCAGAAAAGAATGGTGCAGCGCCCAGTTTACTTTGTCAGTTCCCTTCTGCAGGGGGCTAGGTCAAGGTACTCTGGTGTGCAGAAATTGCTTTTCGGCCTTCTCATGGCCTCGAGAAATCTGCGCCATTACTTTCAAGCACATGAGATCACAGTCGTCACTCGTTTTCCGCTGAAGAGGATACTCCAAAATCCAGAAGCGACAGGCAGGATTGTCGAGTGGGCACTGGAACTGTCAAGCTTTGGCCTCAAGTTTGAGAGCACTTCCACTATCCAAAGCAGAGCGTTGGCAGAATTCATAGCAGAATGGACGCCAACACAAGATGAAGAAATTCCGGAGACGAGCATCCCCGTCAAGGAAGCAAGCAAGGAGTGGCTGATGTACTTTGATGGTGCCTTCTCGCTGCAAGGCGCCGGTGCGGGCGTGCTACTTGTCGCACCCACCGGAGAGCACCTCAAGTACGTAGTCCAGATGCACTTTCCCAAGGAGCAAGCAACAAACAATACCGCAGAGTATGAGGGTTTGCTTGCCGGTCTCAGGATCGCAGCAGACCTTGGGATCAAGAAGCTCATTGTCAGGGGTGACTCACAGCTTGTCGTCCGCCAAGTGAACAAGAATTATCAGAGTCCGTTGATGGAAGCTTACGTTGATGAAGTAAGAAAGCTAGAAGAGCACTTTGACGGCCTACAGATGGAACATGTTCCAAGAGCTCAGAACGACATTGCCGATGGCTTGTCAAAGTGCCCGCACTTAAGTTACCTGTGGAACCAGGGATCTTTGTGCTCAAGCTGACTCAACCGTCTATAACACCGTCAACTGGATAGAGCAAGAAGAGGAAGTTGATTTCTGGTGACTATTTTCCGGCAGAGCTCCCCGAAGCTGCCGCCAAGAAGGTCCCCAAGATCAACGCCGAGGGCGCTGAGGAGCAGTCTACTCCGGCAAGCCTTAAGGTTTGTTCCGTTGAAGCAGACGCTCCCGACAAGCTTTGCTCCGGCAAGCTTGCCGGGGAACATCAAGCTCCGGCTGAGCCTCAGGTTCTCGCCGTAGAAGCGGATGTTCCCACAGTAGCAGACGTGCCTTTAGTCCTTGTTGTCGAGCCGCAGGCTCCAGCATGGGCACAGCAGATTGTCTGTTTCCTTCAGACAGGAGAACTTCCCGAAGAGCAAGAAGAAGCGGAAAGAGTAGCCCGGCAGTCAAGTATGTACCAGTTTGTCGACAACACACTGTACAGAAGAAGACTCAACGGCGTGAAATTGAAGTGTATTCACCGGGAAGACGGACAAAAGCTGTTGGCACAGATACATGGAGGCATATGTGGTCACCACATTGGTGCAAGAGCACTTGCCGGCAAAGCGTTCCGGCAAGGTTTCTTTTGGCCAACAGCCCTCCAGGATGCAACTGCACAAGTAACCAAGTGTGAAGCGTGCCAGTTCCATTCCAAGCAGATACACCAACCAGCTCAAGCTCTCCAGACGATCCCTTTATCCTGGCCATTTTCGGTCTGGGGGCTCGACATCCTCGGCCCCTTTCCCCGAGCTGTCGGGGGCTTTGAGTACTTGTACGTTGCAATTGACAAGTTCACAAAGTGGCCGGAAGTGGAAGCAGTGAGGAAGGTGACAGCACAGTCAGCAGTCAAGTTCTTCAGGTCAATTGTTTGCCGTTTCGGGATCCCTAACAGGATCATCACCGACAACGGCACACAATTCACGAGCCGCACCTTCATGCAGTACGTCCAAGATCTTGGCGCCAAGGTCTGCTTCGCTTCTGTTGCTCATCCGAGAAGCAACGGTCAAGCGGAGAGGGCAAATGCTGAAGTGTTGCGCGGGCTCAAGTCCAGGACTTTCGACAGGCTAAGCAAGTGCAGAAAGAACTGGATTGAGGAGCTGTCGGTGGTTCTTTGGTCAGTCAGGACGACGCCAAATCGAGCCACCGGCCAGACGCCTTTTGCTCTAGTCTATGGAGCAGAGGCAGTTCTCCCCACGGAACTCGTATACGGGTCACCTCGAGTGCTCGCTTATGATGAGCTTGAGCAAGAGCAGCTGCGACAAGACGACGCGCTGCTGCTTGAGGAGGACCGTCTTCAGGCTGTTGTACGAGCTGCTCGATACCAGCAAGCTTTGCGCCACTACCATAGCCGCAAAGTTAATGCCAGAAGTCTCGAGGAAGGCGACCTTGTTCTTCGGCGCGTTCAGTCCGCCAAGAATTCCAACAAGTTGACGCCGAAGTGGGAAGGCCCTTACCGGGTGAAACGAGTCACTAGGCCTGGCGCTGTCCGCCTTGAGACCGAAGATGGCATTCCGGTGAGCAACTCCTGGAACATTGAGCATCTTCGTAAGTTTTACCCGTAAGGCGCGGTTGCCGGAACCTGTTCCGGCAACCACCTTTTGTACAAGTCTTGCCGATGTTGCATGTAATCCTTTGTACAAAGCCGGGCGCAGATCCCGTGCATAAGTAAAGCTCATGTGCTCTGCACATCTTGTCAATTTCATGCTTTCTATATTTCTTTGCATGCATGTATCTGACACTTTGTGCAGCACGTACCCCCGGTAAGCAATAACGAGCCGCAAGGCTTCATATCATTATTTTCTCTGCTTTCTCTTTCTCAAAGGAAGGAAGTTCCCTCGCGCACAAGTTTGCCGGGGGGAAAGGAGAAGATAACGGTGTGGACCACGCATCGTTCAAGGAAATTTCACCTTACCGGAAGGCACACAACAGAAAAGCTAAGTTGCCAAAGTTTGAGCGATCAGTTTTTAATTTTTAAGTTATCTTCCTCGAACGACCGTGCTTTGTATGGAAAACCTGTGCGCGGAGGAACCAACTCGTAGCTAGTTGCGTCCTTATTTGATTTCGAGTCCGCTCAACAACTTAAGTGAGCTGCAACTAGTTGCGACAAGGTTTCTTGTTGGCAGCGGCATCGCCAGCAGGCTGCTGATGTTCCGCACTCAGCGCTCGCGGCTAGGGTGCCTGCGCTGACAAGTTCCCTAAAAGCGTAGGGCAAAAACATACAAAGGAAGGGATCAAGTAAAGGAAATAACATAGCAATTGCCACCTCAAAATAGAATCATAGTACAAGATAGCTTGTCGCAGCTCTAACAGTTTGTCTCGTAACATGACCAGCAGCGACAAGGAAAAGAGAAAATGGGCGGCCAAATCTACGCGATCGCCTTCAACCCTCTTGATCCCGCTCACCTTGTCCACAATGGGTGCGACAAGGGCCTTGAGCGCTTCCAGATCGGCATCCGGCGGCAAGGATCTAAGGACGTTGGTAAGGTTGAGGCCTAGGTTGCGGAAGGCCACCTTCACCAGCACCTTCTGGAGAGCTCCTGCGCAGATCTTGCGCGACTCGTTGGCCAGCTGCTTTGGGATCTTCTCCCGGAGTCGCTGGAGGGCCGTCGCCACGCCTTCGAAGAACAAGCTGAGCTTGGCGCTAGGTTGGAGGTGCTCATCAGAGGAGTACCCGAAATTCTCCATCCCCAGCTGCGCCAGCTCCTTGTCGATGGCCGCGGCAGCATCCACAAAACCCTCGGTCCAATGCTCCACGGTCTCCCTAAAAGTGTCCTGGGCGGCAGCAGCATTCGCCAGCAGCGTCTCGTCGGCCTTGATCTTCTTCGATAAGGCCACTTCCCGCTCCCTGGCGCTGTCCATCGTCTGAGTCAAAGTGGCCAGCTTCAACTCAAGATCTGCGTTGGAGTCCTTGGCGGCGCTGAGATCCTTGCTCCTCTCAGCGAGACGACCTTGCAGCTCACCATGAGCAGCGGCGTCCTTCTCGCGCTCACGCTTGAGCACAGCAAGCTCCTCGCTGCTCGCCTTGAGATCGGCCTCCAGTTGCGCCGCCTTCGTCTCCAGCTCCTTCTTGGTGGCCTCGGCAGCTGCGGCAGCGTCTTTTGCCTCCTTGAGGGCCCCGCCGAGTGTCTGCTTGCGCGCGGCAAGCTCCTCCTTGTGGCTGTCAAGATTGACCTTGCGCTGCGCCAGCTCACCTTCCTGCGCAGACAGCTTCTCGTCAACAAGCCGATGTCGCTCTTCAATTTCAGCCTTCTCGAGGAGGAAGGCCTTCCGCTCCTCGTCAACTTGTTCCCGCTCCTCCGCCAGAGCCCGGAGAGCTTCATGCCTGAAAACCCGGAGCTCCTCCGCGCGCTTCTCGATGTCCACTCCCGCCTTCGCGACAAGTGCTTCTCGGGACACCAGCTTGGCTTGTCGGGCGCGGTAGAGTGACAGCAGCTTCCGCAGCAGCCGCTCCTCCTCAGGCTCGTCGCTGCTGCTGCTTGGCGCGTCAACCAGCGTCAACCCAGCGGAGGCAAGCACCTCTCCATCCAGCATCTCTCCTTGAACCGGCGCCCTGGAGCTTGACGCCCAGGGGAGCCTGATGAAGATGCCGTCGCCGGCCTTCAAGTAGGCGCCGGGCTGGGGCTCTTCGGAGCCTGGCGCTGCAGCAGCGGCGGAGGGATCGGCGGTCGGCGTAGCACTCCTGCGGCCTCGGGGTCGTCAGTGCGATCGCCGGATCCCTCGCCGGCTTCTGCGGCGGCAGCCTTGGCAGCCTCTTCGCCGACAGGATCATCAGCGCCGGCTCCTCCTTCGTTGGCAACGGCGTCTTCGGCATTGCTGCGCATGTTCCCCTCCCCGGCGGCCTCGGTTTCCATCGGCTCCGTGGCAGATGGATCTGACGAACGGAAAGAGGGAGAGAAGTCAAGCAAACATCCAAAAAGAAAACCAGAAGAAGAAGAACCCAAGGGAAGTTTTCAGGCAAGAGGATTACCAGTACTAGGGCCTGCAGTCGTGGTCTCAACCGCTGGAGGGCTGCTGGTGCTGTCCCTTGCCGGAGAACTGCCCCTTGCCGGAGAATTCTCCCTTGCCGGAGAATGGTCCTTTGCCGGAGAATTCTCCCTTGCCGGAGAACGCTCCCGTGCCGGGGAATTCTCCCTTGGCGGTGTAGTAGAAGCAGATGGCACTTCGGGAGCGGCTTCCGGGCACTCCTGGTGAGGCTGCTCTGCTCCTACACAAGCCAAAGTCAGATATCAGCAAAGAAAAAGCACCCATGCACGCCTAACGGCAGGAAGAAAAACATATACTTACTTTGGGGGCTGCGCTGGGGGCTGCTTGGAGGAAGGGTTGCCGGCTCCGACAAGGTGGACTCAGACATGTCCCTTGCCGTCACAGCAGGATCGTCCTCGATGACAATCACCGGGGCCTTGGCTCTCTTCGCCACTCTCTGGGCCAGCATCCTGAAAAGGAATGGGTTCAAAGCGAAGCAAGTCAGATACAAGACAAAGCAACAAAATTGAAGAATTACAAGTACAGTGAAGAATCTTACTCTTCTTCTTCCTCGTCGGAGCTGAGCGTGGAGAGATCGAAGTCCGGCTCGCCTCCGGTGCGACGAGGCGGAGGAGTAGGATCCCTTGCCCGCTTGGCAGGAGAAGTGGAGGTGGACCGGGAAGACCCCGCTCCAGTTGCCGCAGCGGCGTGAGGCGCTCCCGCGGCAACACTGCTTGCCGCGGTAGAGCGTGTAGCACGGCAAGATGGCTGTTGACTCGTTTGCCGCTCCGCTACATCCCCGGCCCTGCGGAGACGCCTTCTCGATGGAGCTGGGGGCTCTGCTTGCGACGAGCTGCCTGAAGGTTTGAGCCCGACAAGTTCTCCCTCGCCGGGCTCGCTCAACTCAGCCTCAGGCCCGACAAGTTCTTCCTCGCCGGCAAACTCCTCTCGCTCGGCAAGGCTTGCCGCCTCTGCTGCCTCTGCCTCCTCCACGGTGAATCCAAACTCGCCCGCGGCAGCGGCTGCTGCCGCCTCCTCCAGCCTGGTGGCGATGCGCTGCATCTCCGCATCGGTGGTGTCGCGGGTGAGGCTCTTTTGTTCATCGGGGCGGACCGCCACTTCTACCAGGCTGTCGAAGAACTCCTGCACGACAGCGTCTGCCGGCTCTTGCCAAGTCGGGACAATTCCATGCGAGTCACAAGGAGGCACCATTGCACGGATGCGGTCGAGCGAGGAGTTGTTGCACAACGGAATCACACCCCTCGGCAACATGAATGGATGTTGAGGATCGCGCTTGAACAGTTCCAGGAGCATCGCGTCCAGCTCCGGGACAGTGAAGTTGAAGTTGAGGCCCGGGCGCAGCCTCATGATATCCGCCGAGTTCTGGAACTCCCAGGCGGGTCTCCTCCTCTCCTACAGGGGGGCGATGCGGCGGCGAAGGAAATCTGAGCCCGACAAGCCTATGGCGTAGGATCCGGGTGACGGCAATCCTCAGCCTGTCGTCTTCCGGGGCCACGTTGCTCCAATCGTTGCCGCGCGCTATTGGGACTTGACACTGGGCGGTGAAGGGCTGCGGGTTCTCCTCGACGATCCAGCACCATTCTGCCCTCCATTCCAGCCACTTGCTACGGAGCTCTCCCTCCAGATAGGCCTCCTTCTTTCCGGTCCTCGAGATCCAGGCGATTCTGCCGGATAAGTGCTCTCCTCTCTCTACTCGGGGCATGAAGAAATGGCGGAAAAGAGCTACGTTGGGATGGACTCCGACAAAGTTTTCGCAGAGATGTGCGAAAACTGCCATGGTCAGGACAACATTGGGGGTGAAGTCAAGGAGGCAGAACCCATAGGTGTTCATGATGTCGCAAAAGAATTCAGAAAAGGGCGAGCAGAGCCCGCAGTAGAAGAACAGCGCGAAGAAGGGGTATCCATTCGGAGCCAGTTCTGAAGCGGCAGCGGGGAGTACCTTCGTGCGCAGATGCGCTCGCGTCTCCGTCGACCATAAGAGGTAGTAGTATTCCCTCAGCTCCTTCGTGCTGAGCTGAGGGGGGAAGATTGCCCGCTCCTTCCGCAGCGCCGCGAGCCGCTGTGCCTCGGCCGACTTCACGACCTTCCCCTTGTCGGCTTTCGGAGCCATGGCGGAGGTGGTGAGGGAGATCGACGGCGTTGGTGATGCTGGTGGCGATGGGGGGCGGAGCGCTGCTCTCTCTTTCAGCTTTGGGAAGGAGGGAGGAGCGGCGGAGATTTCTGAGTAGCAACCGGCGAGATGGGCGAACTGCCCCTGTTTCCCCTGCTTATAAGGAGGGAGGGGGCGGACGTTCCGCCTTTCCGAATAAAGAAACCACCCACGATCTCTCCCACGACGCCACATTCAACACGTGCCATTCGGAGAGGGCGCGGTGGATACGGAGTAAGATACGGCGTAACCCAGGCCGCGCGTGCCCGTGCCCTGTTTTGGGCCTGGCCCAACAGCGCTCGGCACCGTGTGTGGCCCAGGCCCGGGGGCTCCTGTCGGTGTACTAGAGTAGGGGTACCCTAGTATCCCGAACTTGTGCACGGGCAGCTGCAGCACCCCGCGGCAAGGCTTGCCGCGGTAACCGCCAAGGTCCTCCGTGGTTCCTGTGGAGCCATTCAAGAACAAAGTATTCACGACAAGGAGACAAGGCCCCGGCAAGAGGAGCTTGCCGGGAAGGCCGACCAAGGCACAATGAGCTTGCCGGGAAGGCAAACCAAGGCATCTCAAGGAACTTGCCGCGACGCACCACGCGTCCCGGCAAGGCCCGGTGAGCGACAAGCTTCCGGATGCGACAAGGCAACAACAGCGGCAAGGCACTTGCCGCGGCACGCTACCACCCTGTACCTACGCTCCAGCGCATCTACCAACGTGTCGCCCTGGGGCCTTACCAGGCGCGCGTGGCGAGAGGCTGTGTAGCCAGCGGTACACGGTGGCAAGCGGCGCTGACAAGATTGCCATCGTGGCGAGCGGTGGCGCCCCTGACGGTCCCTTTCTGCACTGTTTTGGGGGACATAGACGGGCATTTAATGCCTTTGTACCAACCGCAACTCCTTTTCCATTTTTACCCTTGTCTACGTTGCCACCTGTCGGTGACCCCTTGTGCATATAAAAGGAGGCCCATGCGCAACATAGAGGGGGGTTCGGAAGGTTCGAAGCCAGAAAACACTCACGCTCGGTCTCGTTAGCAACGAGAGTGTACGGTAACACTCAGCGCTCCCGAGCAAGAACTCAATACAATCAAACAAGCAGCAGTAGGAGTATTATCTCTCCGAAGAGCTCCGAAGCTGGGTAAACCGCTCGTGTGCTTCGCCTCGATCTGCTCTTCGTGCGATCTCCGCCCCCCGCCGAACCGAAAGGGGCTCGGTCCGCCGGTCCCATAGGTGTTCGTGGATCAGTTTCCCTGACACCCGCTTAGCCTGGATGATACTGACCCCTCCCCCCCCCCCGTCGCTCCATGAGCGGTACGGTGTGATAGCCTGGTTTTTGCCCTCTCTTCTTTGCTTGATTTTCAGTTGAGTTGGTTTTGTATTTGGAGTTTTGAATCATTTCATTTGGACTTAACCACTTGGGTACCTCTTGATTTTCACCCAAGTGTTCCCTCTCCTCCTCAAAACCATCATTTCACCTCTGGTTCAAATCAAAATATGACTTGGAATATTTTTATTAAATGAAAAATATTCATTTTTGCCCTCCAAAACCCTAGTCAGCCCTTTGTGCTCCAAAGCAACCCTAATTTTCCTTGCCCCAAAAATCCTGAGAAAAATCCCAAATATTCTCTGGACCCTAGGGCAGCTTTGTGAGCAAAAATATTTCACCACTCTTTGGAATATTTTGGCTACAGAAAATAAACTCACTTCTAGGCAGAAATGGTAGTTTCTACAGCAACTACCTTTTTACTAGCTCCATTGTAGCTGGTTTTCCCGGTGCCTATATACCTTAGTAAGTGTAAGTAAAACCCCAAAGCTTAGCCCTTGACTCCCAGTAGTTTCACCACAGTAACTCTCCAAAGTTACTGTCCAGAAACTTACCAGCAGTACAAATTTATTTCTACTGCACCTGGATGCTAGCCTAACTGTGGTAACACCTCAGTTTACTAAGGACTACACGCCAAACATCTTGATTAGTGCTTAGGGTGGCCAAATGTCACGGTCCACGCGGTGATCGCGTTCGTCCGAGCATGCTGGCATGCCAAACGCGCGCTCTGCGTGCCGCCAGACGCTCTGTTGAGCGCGTGCTCACTACCCAGCCGACCCAAGCCTGCCACCCCTCGCCACCATCCTCGCCTCCACCCCCCCCCCCCTTA
>NC_041383.1:612649984-612681774 GCF_002162155.2 Triticum dicoccoides
GGTCCGGCCAACGACACAGTGCGCTGCGCACTGTGCTCGTCGCGTTCCCCCTCGCTCCTATGCTCGTCCGCGCCCGCGCACAGTTCCTGCGTGACCTCCGTCGTCTTCTCCCTCTCTCTCTGGTGCCGTTCGTCACCGAGCGCCATGGACAGGTGTCCTCCGGCGGAGCCCGAACCCTCCTCGCTGCCCACCTATAAAAGCAGCCATCCCCATCCTCTTGGAGCACCCGCAGCCACTCCCACTTCCTCCCCGAGCCAGTACAAGCCGCAGCCCGGCCGGGCAGGCCGCGGGCTGCCGTCCCGAAGCCGAGCTCGCCGGCGATCCCCTCCGGATTGTTCCCGCAGCTCTGGTCCCTCCCAAGCCAAGGCGACCCTGCCAGGGCCTCCGCCTCTCCTCCGTGAAGCCAACCCACCCTGCTGGAGCCCCTGGAGCCGCCCCAAGCCACCGTCGTCTTCATATCCGGCAACCTCCACCCTATGCCTCCGCTGGAGAGGTTGATTCCGACGCCGTCCGGTCACCGCTAGCTATGCTACGGGTACGGGCAGGTGCGCAAACATCTCCTCCGTCTATCCCCCCCCCCTCTAGTTTGACTCCAAGACGCCTCATCGCCGGCGTGTGCTCCGGTGAGGCGCCGCCTTCCCCTGTTTCCCTCTCCCCTCTGTCTGGCCATCAGCCACTCATTACGTGCGCTAAGCGGTATGAGTGGTGGCGCCCCGGGTGTTTACGCTTTCGACGTCACCCCCATGTTTATTTATTTCAAATTCATTTAAAATTCCGGGAACCTTCAAACAGCCACAACTTTTTACCTATAAGTCCAAATGCATTGATTCTTTTTTCATTGTGTTCTGTGTCCAAAAATCTAACAGCACCCAAAAGGTGGGATTTTTCCTTGCTGTCTAGATTTCCCGGCAATTTTTAGAAGGTTTTTTGATTATTTCTTTTTGTGGTTTTGATTATTTTCAGAAGAGCCAGCTTGTCTTGAGGATCACCAGGAGCTTTGTGAACCTCATCAGCACTAAGGCAAGCCACAACAACATTTTCATAGTGCCACTCCAATATTTGTGATTTTTCTACTTGAACTTATGAATATTTATGCATTTAATTAGTTATATAATGAGTATATTCTGTTAGATGTTTGTTATGTTAAAATGCTTAAATTACAGAAGTTTTGGAGTGAACCTCGTTAGTAAGATAAGAAGAACTTAGTTACAAGTAATGGATAAAGGGTGTGGTCATGGAGTTTAATAATTTGTTTACTTATTATCTTTGCATGATGAAAAATGATGAGGTTGCTAGAAATGATTCTGGTTTAAGTAAGGTGTGATCTTAACCAGAGTAGTAGCATGAGTTGATAATGGAACCGTGGGAGCGTGGTTGATTCAGTTATTTGCATGGTTATGTGGTGCATGTGTTGAGTGATGCATAGTATGGCATTATGACACCGCTAATTTTCAAATTAAATTGAACCTGTTTAATAACTCAACTTGAATATGTTGTTGACCGGGTCATGGTGCCGTTGAAACAAGTCTTTCCGAGTGCAACCACATTTGCCAGTATGGGACGGCCTTAATGCATTTCATTGTCGTGCCTTTGGTCGGTGTCTCCATTTAGGGAAGGTTATGGGCATGCTGTACCCTGGCCCGGTAGGCAAGCATAACCTTGTGAACCCGTTGTTAACTTAAGTTTTGGTACCGGGTCCCAGAGTGGATCGTGGCCACGATGGTGGTCGAGGTGTCTGGAGGTAGACAAGGGGCCACCCAAGACTAGCCCGATGGGGACTGAGTCGGAATGGCTGGGAGAGTGTCATGACAATGAAATAGTTTCATCGGAATGCTGTTGGTCCACCCGAATGGGAGTGTGAGGCCATGGGTTCCATAGTGTGGGTACAATGTAGTTACCTCTACAGAGTGTTTTAATCTATCGATAGCCGAGTCCACGGTTATGGACACGCTCAAAAGCAGGGTACACCATGGGTCAACACTTAATAAAATTTGCACACTAAGTTTGTACTGAGGATGGCAGTGAGGCCATCGTGTTGAGATGGACCATGAGTTGGTCGGGTGGTGATCGCCGTAAGGATCACGGGCCATGAGTTGGTCGGGTTGTGATCGCCGTAAGGATCACAAATGTGTTTTAGAGATTATTATGTTTGTGGTCTGGAAATGATCACGTCCGGTAAGCAAGTACGTGGAACGAGTACCAGTTGAGCAGAGTCACAGCATGTTGGATATATGGTTGCATTGTAGATTAAATGGTTAAATATCATGATATTGTTTGTCATTATGTTTATTCTTGTTGTGAGCTTGCAAGTACATTCAATGTACTGGCCTGGCGTGTCATGCCAGATTTCAGGAAAGTCTCGTTGGGAAGGAGTGTTGTCCGAGTCTAGACTGTGTCCACATCGGTGTCACTGTGCTATGGAGTCCCGCGACGACGTTATTCCGCTGCAGAGTAGTTGTCATGATCGAGGCCCCTTATGTTCACTAAATAATGTACATATTGTTCAGCCGCATCGTGCGTGCCACTTGGCCTCGCTAACTGTTGTAATATAAACTATGCTCCGCTAGAATGAATAAAGTGGTTGTTTTTCTGTACCAAGTTGTTGTGTGTTCCCATAATACAAGGTCCCTCGGCTGGCAATGCAAGGTAAACCGGTCGCTCTGAGCCAGGGTGCCACAACGCTTGGTATCAGAGCCGCGCTGACTATAGGCCATGCTAGACTAAGCCGAGTTAACTGGACGTTAGATACAAGTTGTAGCTGAGTGCCGGTAATATTTGTAGCTGGTTGTTGCATTGCATGCACTGATTTTATTCTTATGCTAACTTGCTAATGGTTGTAGATGGCTCTGGTGCTGTATCCATGCCAATTGCATCTGATGTCGTACACGTCGCTGCATCTCCTTCATAATGTGTGGCGTCGGCTGTACCCTCACGGAGACGATCCAACCTATCGTGTGTATCGGGAGCGCCTAGCTGACTCGGTGTATGAGCATCACGCCGTGGTTACTCTGCGCGCCAGTTCCGATTCCAGCTCTTACACTCGTACCTCTCAAAGTGGCTATGCTTCTACCGCTTCTCAGGCTATCCAGTTTGCTGCATTCGAGGTACTTGTTGAGCTCCGCTACAATGAGGTCCGGATGCAGAACCACCCAGGTTTCCATTTTTATCCTTCTCTCCACGATAATGGTTTTGCCCGTTTCCCTGTCATTGATCCAGAGTCTGATAGTGTAGCTAGCCACCTTTCTCGCTACATCACTGCTAGCTATCTTCTGATCTACGAGCTAGCTCGTGAGTTGAGTCGTGCCCGTACTGCTTTAGCCTCTACTTTAGTCTTTGCTCGCTCAGCCACTACTCCACCATCTGTAGGATTTACTCCCTACGTTACTGCCAGTTCTAGATCCCCTGTTTCTCCGGTTACTCCTCCGAGTAGCTCGGGCACCGCAACTGTGAGTCCACTTAGTGCTCCTGCTGAGTGGGTTTCACTCCTCGCCACTCATGTAGCCCCGATGATCCACCCTCCACCTGCCTCAGAGGGAGATCCCTCGAGGCAGCGCCGTCGTGTCACTTTTAACCCGGAGGTCTCTGTTAACCCCGTCAGTTCTAGATCCGAGTCTGCTTCAGGAGAGGACCCCGCAGCACCAGCAGAGCAGTAGAACTTTCGAGTATTCGCAGTCGTCAGGATGGAGTATGGATGTAGTCGTACGAGTCATGATGATTCATTTCATGTATGAGGGTAATTGGACCTGGCATGTTGTTATCTTTCATGTATGAGTCTATGTATAATTATGTTGGACTTTATTTTATTCGTCGTATTTTCTTCGCCTTTTCGGTTTCACTTGGATTTTTGTTGCTGGCTTCTCCCCAGTTTATGTTGAATGCTTGTCATCTCGGTTGCTTTGACTTGGGAAAATCATATTAGGATGACGCGGGGAGGCTGCAGTAGCAACGTTCGTGAGGGTTCTCCTGTTCGGCGTTCCGCACAACAGGCAGGACAATCACCCGAGCCGTACGTTCCACCACCGCCTCCACCGATCAAATTATGCGTATGTTCAAGGAATGATGAAATAATGATCTAATGGAAATACTCATAAGTATTCAAGCAATGATTGGAAAGAATGGAAATCAGCCCGTCCCTCACTCCAAGTTATCTGATTTTCAAAGGGCTAAGCCTCCCAGTTTCAGTCAGGCCATTGATCCCTTGGATGCAGATGATTGGTTGAGAACTATGGAAAAGAAGCTTGAGGTTGCTCGAACTAATGAAGAGGATAAGGTTCCATTTGTAACACATTATCTGGAAGGCGTTGCTGCTATATGGTGGGAAAATGAAAAAGCCATAGGGACTGCTAATGAAGCAATTACCTGGTCAAGATTAAAGGAGCAATTCCGGAAATATCACATCCCTACGGGAATTATGAAGACTAAGCAGCGTGAATTTCTCACGCTCCTTCAAGGAAGTCAGTCAGTAGGAGAATATTTGCAGAAATTCAATCACCTATCACGTTACTCTCAATATGACGTGGCCACTGAAGGAAGGAAGATGGACAGGTTTCTTGGTGGATTAAACCCGCAACTTCACTGTGCTCTCAGTGTGTTCGATTTCCCAAATTTCCAAACCCTGGTGAACAAGGCTTTCATTGCTGAAAGGGAACACAAGATTGTATCAGATAATAAGTCTGCCCATAACAATCACAAGCGCAAGTTTGAGCCCAAAAAGGAAATGCAACAAGTGCAAAAGGTTCGTACCTGGCAGCCAACTCAGGTAGCATACCAGCCTAATTGGCAACAAAATGTTAACCAGGCCACCACCCAAGTCAAGAATGACGTGCTCAACCCAGTTCTAGAAAATCGCCTGCGCAACAATTCTTGTTACATTTGTGGACAAACCGGGCATTATGCCAAACAATGTCCCAAGAACAAACGGACCAATGTTACGTTCAAGCCACAAATCCATTATTTAAAGGCAGGTCCAAGTCAGCACAATGTCACAGGATACGTTCATCACATTTCCACCGACGAAGCCCAAGAAAATCCCGAAGTCGTCATTGGTATGTTCCCTGTTAATAACATACCTGCAGTAATTTTATTTGACTCTAGGGCTTCCCACTCTTTTATTTCTCAGAGTTTTGTTTCCCAAAACAAATTTCCTTGTTCGCTTTGGGCAAGAATATGCTGGTACAAACCCCGGGATCTCTTATCAGAAGAAATCTAGTCTACCGCAATCTGGAAGTCAGTATCAACGGGATCCATTTTCCAACCTCTTTGATACTTATTGAGTCTGATAAGTTGGATGTTATCTTGGGTATGAATTGGCTGACTCAGTACCAAGTGTGCATAAATTGTGCGACCCGAGAAGTCAACTTGACCGGCCAAGAGGGACAAACTACAAGGTTTATTGCTCGTAGGAGCATACCCTCCAAGGAAATGGTCTTTACAGCAATAGCTGAAATGGAATTAATTCCGGTGGTTAGCGAGTCTTCTGATGTATTCCCAGAAGAATGCCAGGCATACCACCTGATCAAGAGCTTGAGTTTGCAATAGAACTTGTGCCCGGAACCACACAAATACACAAGAAATATTATCGAATGTCGTCATTCAAATTAGTGGAGCTAAAGAAACAACTTGATGAAATGCTCCAAAAAGGGTATATCCTCCCCAGTTCCTCACCATGGGGATCACCTGCTATTTTTGTGGACAAGAAAGATGGCAGCCTCCGTATGTGCGTGGACTACCGACAGTTGAATGATGTCACGATCAAAAACAAATACCCTTTGCCAAGGATTGATGATTTGTTTGATTAGCTCAGTGGAGCCAAGGTGTTCTCAAAGATTGATTTGCGGACTTGATATTATCAGCTCAAAATTAAAAAGGAGGATATTCCCAAGGCTGCATTCACCACTCACTACGGTCTCTATGAATATACAGTCATGTCTTTCGGCCTCACCAACGCCCTCGCCTTCTTCATGCACATGATGAATAAAGTATTCATGGATTTCCTCGATAAGTTTGTAGTTGTCTTCATCGATGATATACTTATCTACTCAAGAAGTGAAGAAGAGCATAAGGAACACCTCCGAGCAGTATTGCAACGACTCCGTGAGCACCAGTTATACGCCAAATTCAGCAAATGCAAGTTTTGGCTCAAGAGAGTTGGATTCCTCGGGCATGTGCTATCCGCTGAAGGTATAGCCATGGACCCAAGCAAGGTAAAAGACGTGCTCGACTGGTTGCCACCCGCCACCGTATCTCAGATCCGAAGTTTTCTTGGATTAGCCGGATACTACCACCGTTTCATTGAAGGATTTTCCAAGATTGCTAAACCCATGACGGAGCTGCTCAAAAAGGATAAGAAGTTTGAATGGACTGCGGACTATGAGAAAAGTTTCAGTGAGTTGAAGAAACGCTTGACAACTGCGCCAGTATTAATGCTTCCAGATATCTACCGCAGTTTTGACGTATACTGCGACGCTTCCCGGCAAGGACTAGGATGTGTACTTATGCAAGATGGCAAGGTAGTATCCTATGCCTCACGGCAGCTACGACCCCATGAAGGAAATTACCCCACTCATGATTTGGAAATGGCTGCGGTAGTTCATGCTTTAAAAATTTGGAGACACTACCTCATCGGAAAAAGGTGTCAAATTTTTACCGATCACAAAAGCCTCAAGTATATATTTACTCAGCCGGATTTAAATCTCCGTCAACGAAGATGGCTTGAGTTGGTCAAGGATTATGACCTTGGAATAAATTACCATCCGGGTAAGGCCAACGTGGTTGCCGATGCACTCAGTCGAAAGCACGTCAGTTTAAATGTCATATTGGAATCTTTGCCTTCCGAACTTAAAGAAGAGATTGCTCAGCTCAACCTGGTCATAGTTGAGGCTGGCCTTGCCAATATTATGAAGGTTACCCCTAATCTTGAGGAAGACATCCGCAAAGCCTAGCCAGGCGATGCCGATCTGCAGAAACGTGTCAAGTCTTCCGATTTTTTGAAGGATCAGTGCGGTACCCTCCGATTCAGGGGAAGGATTTGTGTGCCTAATCAAGCGGATCTGAAGGAGAAAATTCTGTCAGAAGCCCACGAATCCTCGTTCAATCCACCCTAGCGGTACAAAAATGTATGAAGACCTTCGACAAATATTCTGGTGGGATGGAATGAAGAAAGACATTGCTTATTTCGTGGCCTGTTGCGACATATGCAACAAAGTAAAGGCAGAACATCAGAAACCAGTCGGACTTTTCCAATCACTGCCAGTGTCACAATGGAAATGGGACGATGTCTATATGGATTTCATCACAGGACTACCTAAGACCCGACGGGGCAATAATGCAATCTGGGTCATAGTGGATACATTAACCAAGGTGGCCCACTTCCTCCCAATCAAAACCTCATACCGAGCAGATGAGCTTGCACAACTGTATGTATCCAGAATAGTCAGTCTGCATGGAGTTCCCCGAACCATAACTTCTGACCAAGGTTCGCTTTTCACCTCCGCTTTTTGGTCTCGTCTCCATCAGGCCCTCGGAACGGAATTGAAATACAGTACCGCTTATCATCCTCAGACGGATGGGCAGACGGAAAGGGTAAATCAGATACTCGAAGATATGCTCCGAGCCTGTGCTTTGGCCCAAGAACCACAATGGGAAGATTGCTTGCCGTACGCCGAGTTCTCTTATAACAATGGCTTCCAGACCAGTTTAAAGATGTCACCATATGAAGCTTTGTATGGCCGTCAGTGCCGCACTTCGTTAAATTGGTCTCAAACCGGAGATAGCCATATTTTCGAAACGGATCTCATGCTGGAAGCTGAAAAGCAAGTCAAGGAGATCCGAGACAGATTGCAATTGGCCAAATCGCAACAGAAAAGTTATTACGATGCAAAGCACTGACAGATCAGCTTTGAACCCGGAGAACATGTCTACCTTCGAGTCACGCCTATGAAAGGAATCAAGAGGTTTCAAACCTGTGGAAAATTGGCACCCAAGTTTATTGGTCCATTTCCCGTTATGACACGAGTAGGTGCTGTGGCATATCAGGTGGAGTTGCCCCCTGAGCTGTCAGACGTGCACAACGTGTTCCACGTTTCACAATTGCGACGGTGCATATCACCGCCCGAGAAAAAGACTGATTTGACAGAGATAGAGCTGGCAAAGGACTTAACCTATGAAGAGAGGCCAGTGAATTTTTTGGATCAAATGGAAAGAGTCACTCGCAGTGAAGCACGAAAGTTTTACAAGGTCCAATGGATGCATCATACCGAGTCAGAATCAACCTGGGAATCAGAAGAATTTCTAAGGGCATATTATCCAGACTGGTTTTCCCAAGCAACCAAATCTCGAGGACGAGATTCATTCTAAGTGGGGGAGGTTTGTGACAGCCTGGTTTTTGCCCTCTCTTCTTTGCTTGATTTTCAGTTGAGTTGGTTTTGAATTTGGAGTTTTGAATCATTTCATTTGGACTTAACCACTTGGGTACCTCTTGATTTTCACCCAAGTGTTCACTCTCCTCCTCAAAACCATCATTTCACCTCTGGTTCAAACCAAAATATAACTTGGAATATTTTTCTTAAATGAAAAATATTCATTTTTTCCCTCCAAAACCCTAGTCAGCCCTTTGTGCTCCAAAGCAACCCTAATTTTCCTTGCCCGAAAATTCCTGAGAAAAATCCCAAATATTCTTTGGACCCTAGGGCACCTTTCTGAGCAAAAATATTTCACCACTCTTTGGAATATTTTGGCTACAGAAAATAAACTCACTTCTGGGCAGAAATGGTAGTTTCTACAGCAACTACCTTTTTACTAGCTCCATTGTAGCTGGTTTTCCTTGTGCCTATTTACCTTAGTAAGTGTAAGTAAAACCCCAAAGCTCAGCCCTTGACTCCCAGTAGTTTCACCACAGTAACTCTCCAAAGTTACTGTCCAGAAACTTACCAACAATACAAATTTATTTCTACTGCACCTGGATCCTAGCCTAACTGTGGTAACACCTCAGCTTACTAAGGACTACACGCCAGACATCTTGATTAGTGCTTAGGGTGGCCTGATGTCACATTCCAGGCGATGACCGCGTTCGTCTGAGCATGCTGGCATGCCAAACGCATGCTCTGCGTGCCGCCAGACACTCTATTGAGCACATGCTCGCTGCCCAGCCGGCCCAAGCCTGCCACCCCTCGCCACGATCCTCGTATCCACCCCCCTTAACTCCCCCTGGCACTCGCCGACGCCGGAGCTCGCCGCAGCAAGCACCGGCACGGTCCGGCCAACGACACAGTGCGCTGCACACTGTGCTCATCGCGTTCCCCTCGCTCATGTGCTCGTCCGCGCCCGCGCACAGTTACTGCGTGACCTCCGTCATCTTCTCCCTCTCTCTCTAGCATCGTTCGTCGCCGGGCGCCATGGATAGGTGTCCTCAGGCAGAGCCCGAACCCTCCTTGTTGCCCGCCTATAAAAGAAGCCACCCCTAGCCTCTTGGAACACCCGCAGCCACTCCCACTTCCTCCCCGAGCCAGTAGAAGCCGCAGCCCGACCGGGCAGGCCGCGGGCTGCCTTCCCGAAGCCGAGCTCACCTGTGATCCCCTCCGGATCGTTCCCACAGCTCCGGTCCCTCCCAAGCCAAGGCGACCCCACCAGGGCCTTCGCTTCTCCTCCGTGAAGCCAACCCACCCTGCTGGAGCCCCTGGAGCCGCCCCAAGCCGTCGTTGTCTTCATCTCCGGCAACCTCCGCCCTCTGCCTCCGCTGGAGAGGTCGATTCTAACGCTGTCCGGTCACCGCTAGCTACGCTACAGGTACGGGCAGGTGCGCAAACATCTCCTCCGTCGATCCCCCCTCCCTCTAGTTTGACTCCAAGACGCCTCATCACCGGCGTGTGCTCCAGCGAGGCACCGCCTTCCCATGTTTCCCTCTCCCCTCCCTCTGGCCTGACTAGCGGGGCCTAATGGTCAGCCACTCATTACGCGCGTGAAGCGGTATGAGTGGTGGAGCCCCGGGAGTTTACGCTTTCGACGTCACCCCCCTGTTTATTTATTTGAAATTCATTTAAAATTCCAGGAACTTTCAAACAGCCACAACTTTTTACCTATAAGTCCAAATGCATTGATTCTTTTTGCATTGTGTTCTGTGTCCAAAAATCTAACAACACCCAAAAGAGGGGATTTTTCCTTGCTGTCTAGATTTTCTGGTAATTTTCAGAAGGTTTCTTGATGTTTTCTTTTTGTGGTTTTGATTATTTTTAGAAGAGCCAGCTTGTCTTGAGGATCACCAGGAGCTTTGTGAACCTCATCAGCACTAAGGCAAGCCACAACAACATTTTCATAGTGCCACTCCAATATTTGTGATTTTCCTACTTGAACTTATGAATATTTATGCGTTTAATTAGTTATATAATGAGTATATTTTGTTAGATGTTTGTTATGTTAAAATGCTTAAATTACAGAAAGTTTGAAGTGAACCTTGTTAGTAAGATAAGAAGAACTTAGTTACAAGTAATGGATAAAGGGTGTGGTCATGGAGTTTAATAATTTGTTTACTTATTATCTTTGCATGATGAAAAATGATGAGGTTGCTAGAAATGATTCTGGTTTAAGTAAGGTGTGATCTTAACCAGAGTAGTAGCATGAGTTGATAATGGCTCCGTGGGAGCGTGGTTGATTCAGTTATTTGCATGGTTATGTGGTGCATGTGTTCAGTGATGCATAGTATGGCGTTATGACACCGGTAATTTTCACATTAAGTTGAACATATTTAATAACTCAACTTGAATATGTTGTTGACCGGGTCATGGTGCCGTTGAAACGAGTCTTTCCCAGTGCAACCACATTTGCCGGTATGGGACGGCCTTAATGCGTTTCATTGTTGTGCCTCTGGTCGGTGCCTCCATTTAGGGAAGGTTATGTGCGTGTTGTACCCTGGCCCGGTAGGCAAGCATAACCTTGTGAGCCCGTTGTTAAGTTAAGTTTTGGTACCAGGTCCCAGAGTGGATCGTGGCCACGACGGTGGTCGAGGTGTCTGGAGGTAGACACGGGGCCACCTAGGACTAGCCTGATGGGGACTGAGTCAGAATGGCCGGGAGAGTGTCATGACAATGAAATGGTTTCATTGGAATGTCGTTGGTCCACCCGAATGGGAGTGCGAGGCCATGGGTTCTGTAGTGTGGGTACAGTGTACTAACCTCTGCAGAGTGTTTTAATCTATCGATAGCCGAGTCCACAGTTACGGACACACTCAAAAGTAGGGTACACCATGGGTCAACACTTAATAAAATTTGCACACTAAGTTTGTACTAAGGATGGCAGTAAGGCCATCGTGTTGAGCTGGACCATGAGTTGGTCGGGTGGTGATCGCCATAAGGATCACGGGCCATGAGTTGGTCGGGTTGTGATCGTCGTAAGGATCACAAATGTGTTTTAGAGATTATTATGTTTGTGGTCTGGAAATGATCACGTCCGGTAAGCAAGTCCGTGAAACGAGTACCAGTTGAGCATAGTCACAGCATGTTGGATATATGGTTGCATTGTCGATTAAATGGTTAAATATCATGATATTGTTTGTCATTATGTTTATGCTTGTTGTGAGCTTGCAAGTACATTCAATGTATTGACCTGGCATTTCATGCCAGATTTCAAGAAAGTCTCATTGGGAAGGAGTGCTGTCCGAGTCTAGACCATGTCCACATCGGTGTCCCTGTGCTATGGAGTCCCGCTACGACGTTGTTCCGCTGCCGAGTAGTTGTCATGATCGAGGCCCCTTATGTTCACTAAATAGTGTACATATTGTTCAGCCGCACCGTATGTGACGCTTGGCCTCGCTAACTGTTGTAATATAAACTATGCTCCGCTAGCATGAATAAAGCGGTTGTTTTTCTGTACGAAGTTGTTGTGTGTTGCCAGAAGACAAGGTCTCTGGGCTGGCAATGCAAGGTAAACCGGTCGCTCTGAGCTGGGGTGCCACATACGGGCACACGAAAGAGATGCTTATTTGAATGATTTGAGGTGGCAAATGAAAATTTACTTGCAATGGCATAGTAATACCACATATAGGTAGATACTAGTAAATAGGCCCGTGCATTGCAACAGGATAAAAATAATAATGCAATTGAACTCTTGCTAGAGCACTTTTTTAGTGAGAGTAAAAACGCAAGACAATAAGCAAAAAATGTCTGTGTTGCAAGTTGCAACTGATAAAAAAATAGCGATTCCTTGGCTTTCCCAATATCTGTGCTCCACAACACTTCCATCTACCAGTCCACATCATCAGATGTCTTGCCGACCCCGGGTTTTCTTCCTTCCTCTCAGTTGTAAATCCGGTTTAAATTCTCTATGTGTCCCCACTATCTGTGTGCACTTCACTTCCATCTACCAACCCATGTCATCGGATATCTCGTCGACCCCGGGTTTTCTTCCTTCCTCTCAGTAGGAAATCCAGTTTAAATTCTCTACACGTCCAAGCCTACAATTCTCAATTCAGTTTAAATATTCCATCATGGCGAGCCAATAATCCTGAGTGAATGACATGCACGTCTCAGTGTGCACTCCAAGCTCGTAGTCCATGGACGTCTCTCCTGTACTAACCCTCTATTTATTTAATCCCCCTACCAATGGATTCTCTTATGTATCCCTCTGTTTGTGCATGCTGCTTGTTGATATTTCAGACAACTTGTCAGCGTTTATGAATTGGTGGAAATTGGTATAAGAAAGCAAGGTGGGACTATTGGACAAAAAAGATGCGTGCATCCTCTCTAGTTCATAGCATTGTTAAAGAAAAATGCCTTCTCCATGAAATTCTATGAACCCACTTGCCCATGTAAAATAAATTCTATAACGTGGCTTTGGCCCATAAGAGATGGCCCAGTAGTGCATCGATTCAAGAAGGCCTTGTAGCCTCATACCTGTGATAAGCCAGCTTGTGTATGAAATTAGCGATGTGCAATGTACGAAAATCACGATGGACGAATGATAAACATAATGACGGACTAATAATCAGGAGGAAGAAGTGATTTGTATTTTATTAGTAGGTATAGATGGTGGACTCATCTGGAACAACTTCGGGTTCAAGGATTTTGGATGCACAAGCATTATTCCCGCTTAGTACAGGCGAAGGCTAGCAAATAGATTGAGAAGCGACCAACTAGAGAGCGAGAACGGTCATAATCATGCATTGAGAATAATTAACATTGAATACGAGCATGAGTAGGATATAAATACCCTGAACGTAATTATCATGAAGGCTGCGTTGGTTTTGAATCAACTACATGTGTGAACATGTGCCAAGTCAAGCCACTCGAATCATTCAGAGGACGATACCATACTAACATAAACATCACAACCATTTCAATTTATGTTGACACTCAAGATAAATCATTATCCACTCCTAGCTATTTAAGCATGGCATGAGCAACTGTAATCTCTAATTGCAATCACAAACATGTTTACGCATAATATGCTGAATCAAGAATGACCGAGTTAAATATATTTACAAAAGCAAAAACAAGAAGAGTTCATACTAGATTTCCTTCACCACAATCACTTCACCAAATCATCGTCATTATTGCATTTCACTTGCATGACCGAATGATGTGAAAATAACAGTAGTGCAAGTGTGTCTTGGACTAAGCTGGAATCTACAAACATTTTATTCAAAGGAGAATACAAGGTAATATTTTCTTTTCGTTAGATAAACAAGAATGTATATGAGAGACACTCAACAATTTATCGTGGTCTTCTCCTTAAAACGACTCAAAGAAAAGAAATTCAGAGAAACATACTAAAATATTTTTGGAGTTTTTGTTTTTTCTGAAGAAAACAAACTTACTAAGGAAAAACAAAAAATGAGAAAAAACTATTTACACTGAGAACTCCCAACAAACAAAAGAAGAAAACATAAATATTTTTGGGTTTTCTTTTACTACTACGAACTAACTAAACAAGAAAGAAAACATGAAAAGAAGCGAGAAATATTTTTGGATTTTCGAATTTTTCAAACACACAAGAAGAAAACGAAAATAAAACTAACATGGATATGCAGTGAAGAAGGATGAACACCGACATCTAAAATGAATGTGTGGTACATGAATGTAATGTAGGTGAGAGATACGTACTCCCACAAACTTAGGCCTTTGGCCTAACTTGATCTATGGCCCATGCTGTCCTGGATAGTGTTGGAAATATGCCCTAGAGGCAATAATAAATTTATTATTATCATATTTCCTTATTCATGACAAATGTTTATTATTCATGCTAGAATTATATTGATTGAAAACTTAAATACATGTGTGAATACATAAACAAATACTATATCTCTAGTCAGCCTCTGCTAGATTAGCTTGTTGATCAAAGATGGTTAAGGTTTCCTAAACATATACATGAGTTGTCATTTGATAACAGGATCACATAATTAGGAGAATGATAATGATGTGATAGACAAGACCCAACCGTAAACTTAACAGTTGATCGCATCAATTTATTGTTATAGCTTTCTTCATGTCAAATGTACATTCCTAAGACCATGAGATCGTGCTAATCCCTGACACCATAGGAATACTTAGTGTGTATCCAAACGTCACTTCATAACCGGGTGATCATAAAGGTGCTCTACAGGTATCACCGAAGGTGTTTGTTGGGTTGGCACGGATCGAGACTGGGATTTGTCACTCTGTGTGAGGAGAGATATCTCTAGGCCCTCTAGGCAATACAACATCGTAAAGAGCTTGCAAGCAATGTGCCTAACGAGTTAGTCATGAGATCTTGTATTACGGAACAAGTAAAGAGACTTGCTGGTAATGAGATTGAACTAGGTATGGAGATACCGATGATCGAATCTCGGGCAAGTAACATATCGCTGGACAAAGGGAATTGCATACGAGATTGCATAACGATTGATGTAATTCCAAAGCTCACGTTTTTAGTTCGTCGAGCCCGTTCCGATGGAGCCATTTTCATAATGTTGTCACATGTTGAAAATGTCATATTTTCCCTTCGCTATCATAGGCCTCATTCAAGAGCACCGTTTCCGATGTGTCGTATCCAACGGGTCGTGGCCGTTTCTTCTGATGCATCCGTCCACCCCAAGGCAAGCCAACCTCTTATCATGAACCCCAGACTTGCATGTTGACTTTGCTTGCACCCTGTGTGTGTAGCTGTAGTATATTCCATTTATTTTCCTGTCTTCAATCCATGTTGTATGTTCGTATTGCTTGTCATGTCATGTCATGCCTCGACTTCATGTTGTCTATTGCCATGTTAGCTAGAATACTTCTATTTATAATCTCATGTTGATACTTTGATTTAGTCTCATGCCATGTTTATCAATGTTATCATGATTTTGTTACATTTTTTATATGTTTGTACCATGTATTTCCCTGCCTCATATGCTATAACTTTTCACTTAAGAAGATCAGTATTATTTGATTGTTAATGCATTTGTATGTTACATGCTCATTGATGCATTGATGTTAATCATGCTCATAATGTTGATGATGTAGGAGAGGATAACAAAATGACTTAATAATAACAAACCTCCTCCGTCATCGATGGGATCAAGACATAGTGCCACCGAACCGAGCTTTTTACAGTGCAACCATATTTACCTTTATGGGAAGGCCCTAATTTGGTCTATTGTCATGCCTCTTGCCGGTGCCTCCCACTAGGGAAGGTTATGTGAGCGTGCTACCCTGGCCCGATAGGTGGCAATAACCTTGTGTGGTCGTGTTTGGTATTGAGCTCATGTCCCCGTTTGGGACCGTTTTTGTTTTGCCTCGACGGTGGCTGTTCGATGTCCAGAGTGGCATCAGAGCCATTGATCCCTTAGCCCAAAGGGGAGTTTGTCTGAGTGGTCGGGAGAGTGCCATGCAATAGATCAGTTTTGTCGGAACGCCATTGGTCCACCCGAATGGGAGCACGAGGCATTGGGCTCCGTAGTGTGGATACAATGTACTAACCTCTGAAGTGTGTATAATCTATCGATAGCCACGTCCTCAGTCATGGACACAGTTCGTACTAGGTCACATTGTTGGGTCTTGGTCGAAATGGACACAGTGAACATGGAGCGTTAATTGCGAGTTGACTCCTTCGAGCGTTAAATGTTCTTCATGTATTAGCATTGCCCCTAGTATTTTTCTTCACTACGTTAAATAAAGAGCTCCATTTCGTGCACAATTTAAAATGATTTTTATGGAGAGAAAAAGAAAACCACTCCATCTATATACGCTGCAGCCTCGGTGCTTGTTTTCTAGGGTTTGCTCTCTTCACACTCTCTCTCCACTATATATATACACGCTGGAGCCTCAACGCTTGTAGTTGTTCTCTTCACACTCCCTCACCCTCTGCAAATCTAAAAAAGACTTCGTTAGCCTCTCTCTCTCTCTCTCTCTCTCTCTCTCTCTCTCCCCTCACCACTAGTCAAAGAGCCGGCAGGATCCGTTTGCCGGGAAGGGAAGGAGGCTTAACGTTGTCGCCATCGGCGAGGGAGGGAATCCACTATCGGCATAGCTGTTCTCTTTCACCTAGCGGTGGCACGGGAGGGCCTCCAACCCTTTCTTCCTCACTGTCGTACATAGTGTGGGCAGATCGGCCTCCGGCCGCCCACTGAGCCACACACCAAGAACCTTAAGGTATAATTTACTTATTCCACATGCATTGCTCTAGCTACGTGTGGGCTTTTTCCACTTCTGCACTCGAATCTAGGTGTTGGATCAAACAGGAAAGTAGTGGAGAAAGTTGTGTAGCATGAATCTAGGACGTGGTTCAAAGAGGAAAGGAATGGGGAAAGTAGTACAGACTGGCTATCCAGCACCTATGTTGGTCAAAAAGGGAAAACAATGACAAACACAGTATGCACATCTATAACAAACTGATCTTTCAGTTTTGGGAGACAAGGTTGTAGAGTTTGAGTAGGACTAGATTTGCTGCCCTCGCATAGGGAAAGGTGTCTAAAGATGAAAAAACTGGGACCAACACAAATATGCTCCTTGGTTGTTTGTTCTTTGTTGCAACGAACTGTGCGTCACCCCTTTATACATCGGTAGATGCACATGATGCTGGTGCATCCACTATCCTGTACAACTCTTTAGTTGTTGTTAATCTAAGGCCCTATTTGTTTAAAAAGTCCTAGGACTTTTTCTTAGTCCCAACTAAACAGTCCCTAGTCCCTGCCTATTTGGTTCCAGGGACTAAACATGGACTAGATGTTATTAAATGACATGCTAAAAGACCATGTTACCCCTAGTAATGAACTAATAGAGATAAGGTGTGATGCGGGGCTAGGGCAACTATTGGAAAAGGTCCCAAAAGACTCTCCCTCGGGGACTTCTTTCTTTAGACCCAAATGCCCACTTTTAGTCCCTAAAAGTCCCTCCTGTTTGGTTTAGATCAGACTAAAAGGGACTTTTTTTAGTCCAAACACCAAAAAGTCCCTATAAACAAACACACTCTAATAATGCCGCTGGAAAATTAAAGCAATGCCACAGTTAAAATAAAATTACATGTTTAACGAATTTTATTGTTAATATAATCTCTCTGTTAATATGAATCAGTGCCACTGTTTGAGAAATGCTACTATCTTGCTTTCTTTCCCATCTAGATAAGTTAGATGCTTCTTTTTGTGGGCTTCTGTGTCATCCACCGTTATTGACCGGTACTTGTTTCCTTTGCACCTCTGTATAAACAGGGTTATCTACTTCACCTCGTTGCTATTGCGACCTTTTGTTGCACTGCATAAAACACTTTTGTTTTAAGAGTGTTTTGTGCAGCTCAACAAAAATGTCACATCGACAATGTTGCTTGATTGCTTGATCTTAGTGGAACTGCACAAGAGGAGATCTAACTTCCTATCCTTGTTGGCAAATTTGTTTCAGATCTTCTTCTTGTGAGTTGTTTGAATTTCGTGTCATGAGAGGTTAGTACTAGCCTTCTTTCACATGATTGTGCAGTGTGCTTTCATATGTTGTGCTACTTATACGGTAATGTTGCTTTATTTTAGTGAACTGCACAAATGGAGACAAGACTTCTAATCTATATGTGCACCGTAATATCCCATTGAGGTAAGATAATGATATTTCACAACGGTTGGCCTGTATTTTGCTACTGTCATCGGAAAATTAATGTTGTTGTTTAGTGTTGTACTTGTGCTCCCTAATTGACATGCCAAATGTTCCATTGAAGGCGAAGCTTATCTGTTATTGAACCAAGTGATGGAGGGGAAGAACAATCTGAAGAAAAATAAAAATCAACTCCTGGTGCTATAATGAAGCACTGGAACTATGATGCCACAAGTAAGGATCTAGTTTTGCATCTTAATTTATTGCTATGGCTAGAACGAGCAATTGTTTTGCCATTGATTTGATGCCACTCTTAATGTAATATGTATCTATCTCTACTTGTACAAACAGGGATCATCTTAGAAGATCACATTTATTTTAGTGGAACTGCACAAGAAGATGTTGGAAACATTAAACTAATCAAGGAGTATAGTAAGCATTGCAACCATAGTAGATAAAAACAGATGGTTCTGGAGAAGTGCTTCATCTGTATGCTCTACACAATAAGTCTCCTGACAAAGGTTGGTACCGGCCCACGGATTTCATGCATATGATTCAACTTTGTCATCTTTATTGGTGTTGTGCTACTATTTAGCTACTATTATGAAGTGCTTCATCTGTGATGTTTTAAATAATTCATTTCCTTTTGCACAATAGGATCATCCACCTCTGAAGAAGAATATGGAGAACGTGAAGTGCCTAGTTCCGATTATGCCAGGATAAAGAAGCCAAGCCTCTCTTCTTATCATAAGTGATCAGTTGAAGGATGGTTTTATTGCCCACAAGAACAAACTAACTTCAGCTCAGAAGCATTCATAGATCTCCATCTTTGTTGCTGTGATGGCCAATACAATGTTGTTTTAGGATTCCTTTGATGAGTTCCATTTTTTAAAATGTATGCTCTGCATGGATCATGTAGGATGCCAGTTTAGACTGTCAATTCATAGTATAGTTTGCTTTATACAAATCACTTTTTTGTATTTATGCAAACAGGGGTCCTCAGCTTGATTTCAATGGGAACTTCACAAAATGTTCACGAATACATAAAGTATTCTCGAATCATTCATTTCCACCACAAGAAAGGAGGTGCCGATATGTTCAAAGCATTGCAACATATAAAGTCGGAATCATACAAGCTATGCACGAATTTGGTTGATTTTGGTGGAACTGCACAAAAGGAACAGCTGGTTTATTTAGCACGAGGTGCCAGGTCAATGTCCGAACTGATGGCAAACCCTGCCCATTCCACAATCATAGGCATATGATATTTTGGAATGGGAAATCATTGTCAAAGTTTTCTCATTGATGTACGCAAAACAACACGCATTTGACATTTTGGAATGCGAAAACCTTGTCAAATTTTGCTCATTGATGTTAGCAAGAAGACATGCGTTTGATATTTTCGAATGGACACCCTTTGCTATCAGCAACATTGATCGATTTTTCTTTATTCTTTAGTGGTGAAGTAAATATTGGCTCTGACATGTGAATCGTTGAGATGCATAATCATCGATTGTTTTGAATGCTATATGAATTTCCAGGCCTGTGTGTTTGATTGCAATGTACATGAACGCTAAAAAGCTGCTCAAACTTTTTGTACTCCCTTTGTTCCTTTTTACTTTTCATATTAAATTTGTTTCAAGTCGATTTTACATTGTGAACGTTGATACTTTTTTCTATAATATTCGTCAAAGTAGAGAGACTTTGACTTCAGATAAAACTTATATGCAGACTAAAAAGGGCCGGAGGGAGTACGTGTGAAACTGCTGCAAACGAGGTGATCACCCAGGGAATAATGCTAGTACGTATTGTTTTGCATGTTCATCACAATGCCAGTGATACAAGAATTTGAACTAATCGAACTAAATTCATTCATACACGGCCGGATTTCATATAAACATGTCGGATTTCATTACATTGCATACATTCTTCAACTAAAAAGAGGCGCGCTGGAGAGTATAACTAATTAACCTAATGTATGATCTCCGGTGCCCATTTCCCGTGTCCGGTCGGCTGAGTTGAACACAAGCTTATTTTCTAGCACACCTCTCCGACTCCGCGTTGCCACCAAGAAGCTAATCGGTCGTCAATGCTCAACCCTCCTAGGTTTGCTTCAACCGGAGGGTAGCAGCGGTGGCCTTACTTGGACCCGAGCAGTGGCGACCTACCGTGTTCCACTCTTCCTCGTTTTTTGTGTGGCGTTGCCTCCTTGGCAGCGAGGCGGGGCCTCGATGAAGCCGCTGATGCTCTCTGTCTTGTTGCCGGCGGGGTGGCGCCTCGACGGAACGGGGGAAATCCTCCCCCTCATTGTCGGCAGGGAGGGGGCTCGGCAGAGCCGGCGATGTCCTCTGCCTCGTTGTTGGCGGGGCGGGGCCTCGGCAGAGCAGGGCCTTGCCGAAGCTGGCGAAGTCCTCTGCCTCGGAGCCGGCGATGTCCTCTACCTCGTTGTTGGCAGGGCGGGGCCTCGGCAGAGCAGGGCCTTGCCGAAGCCGGTGAAGTCCTCCGTCTCAGTGCCGGCGGGGGAGGGGGGGCTCGGTGGAGCCGGCATTGTCCTCCACCTCGTCATCAGTATCGCCAAACAGTGCCTCGCCCGCTTCATCGTCCTCTTTGTAGGTGGCCGCAGCCTCCGCCACCCGCATGCGGTACCGCCAGCGCGTGAGGCGGCTCTCGCGGGGGTAGCGGTATGACTCGAGCAACGCCTCCTGCTCCACGTGCTCCACGGTGATCTACTCCTCCACCTGCAGGTGCTCCAGGAGGAGATGGTGGTTGTAGGCGGCATCGGCCTGTGCCTCCCGGAACTACTCCTCACGCTTCTGCCTCACCGTTTCCATGTATTGGACACGGGCCTTGCTGATGGTCATGGTGCAATTCACCGGCGAGGATGGCATGGAGGACGGGGTTGGCGCCGGATTGTCGACTACCATGTTCTCCATTGCGACATCATCGTCCTCCGGCTGCCTGCCAGCCAACCAGTCGGCAGCAATGGCTGCCATCTCCTTCTGGTCTGTCGTCCGCCCATCCCGAAGAGTGCTGGAGCGCGAGGAAGCTATGGTGGGCAGTAGTGGTGTGGAAAGGACAAAGGGAACAGAGGCGGATGACTGCGGCTATGGCTAGCGCAGCAGTTTATATAGCAATGGTGGGCGGCAGAGGGATGCACGGGTGGTGCCAGAGTAGCCGCCTTGGCAACCGCATATCATTAGTGTGGGTGGCAGATGGATGGACGGACGACACTTGTGTCGTTTGAACATGGAGCAATCGCCTGCACCGGGAAGCGAGGCTGGTGGCACTGACTGTTTCAGGCGGAAAGCGCGCGCGGGCGAGAGAGGCAGTCTGGGTGGGCCAGGGCGATCAGACTCGTGCTTGGCAGCGGTCCAGGCATCCAGTAGCCGGACATGCTGGCGTGCGAGCGAGCTCGCCGAGCTGAACAACGACAATCAGACAATGGACGTGCCTTCCGACCAGGAGCCGGTGGCACCGCCCAAGCCGGTTCATGCCGTGTTCACCATAGAGCAGGTGGGGCCGCACTTCTACGCCCTAATGGAGGAAGAGCTACTAGCACAGGAGGACCTGTGCTGCAACCTCCGTCTCCTCAACAAGCACCGGCTCGCGGAAGGATGAATCGCCGGCAAACAAGCAAACGACAATGTCACTGCAGACATGTGGCCCTATGATCCTGGCTTCCTGAATGAGCAGCGGGTGTTGTATCAGACCATCCGTAGGGCCCGCTAGGCCCTCTCCATCGTCCTCCGAGTTGTTGCACTCGCTGTGACGCCACCGTCTCGCATTGTCAACATGGTCAACGAACAAGAGGAATCAGGAGATGATTTTAATTGGAGAGGATGATAGTAGATCCCACCAGGGCCATAGTCGCACGTACGCAAGTGCCTCCTTATTAGTATTTACAACTATAATTTTTTTGATTCCTCCTGGTTTCCTGACATCACGGTCCCACACCATTGTCAACCTATATAGTCAATAAACGAGAGAATTGCACAAGGAGCGGCCGACAGCTGGGACCCAGCTGCTCGAGCAGTATTTATGTTTTTGAGGTGTGAGCAGAGTTTTTCTTGAGCGATGTTTTTGTTGTTGTCCAGAGGAGTAGGGTATCAACTGGGCGGGCTGTGGCCTATCTGGCCCAGGCTATTATTTTTTGTCGACCAAATATCCAGCCCAGATATTAATATTTAAATATGAAAATGGCTAGCCCAACTATTCTTTTTTTGCAGAATACCCAACCCAGATCAATTTGTTATTCTCCAGGCCGTATTAGACTTACCAAGAAAATGGACTTTAAGAAATAATAAATGGACTATAATTAAAGAAATTGGCTGTAAATCTATACCCTATTATTAAAGGAGATAGGTATTCTTGGTTTGGTCCTGCTTTGTTTCGTCCCGTTTTAGATATTTTTACATATGCTATGTTTTAATTAGAAACTGAGACGTACGTGAAAAAAAGGAAAAAAAACTAAGCGAAACGGCCCGCCGGCCGGCCCATGTTTGAACTGCTGTTGGCTCAACCTACGTATGCTATGTTTTAGTTGGAAACTAATACGTACGTGAAAAAGAACGAAAAAACTAAGCGAAACGGCCAGCCGGTCGGCTCATGTCTGAGTTGCTGCTAGCTCAACCTCTAGCAAGCCAAAAAGAATTGCTGCTCGCGCAGGTGTCGAACTTGCAACCCCGACAAACAGACAAATCCTCTCCATCAACTTATCCAGTTGTCTCCTCTAAATTGTCATTTTCTATTTATACATTACTTTTGACAAAGTTATGTAGGCTAGGTCCTCAGTGCGCGTGTCAGGCAAAACAATGTCTACGTGTAGGATCCTTAAAATTACGTGTACAGATAGATTCTTACAAAAAGTCATGCATGTGTAGAAACTTTTTTTTACGCGATGCATATGCACAAACTTGCTATTTTGAATTGCCATGTGAAGAAACCTGATTTTCTTTTTTTTTAGAAAGTGAGGAAACTTGATATGATGACCTTTTTGTCTTTTATTTGGGGTTGATGATATTTTTACCTGATACACCGTACTAATTGATGGCAGGTCTGCCTTAAAAACCGTGTGCCGACTCAAACTGGGCCTGCTTCGCAAGAGAGAGAGAAAATGATCAATCTGTTCGCTACCTGATTAAATAGGACCACTTTGGCTTTTATACCAAATTTTACAGATTTATATGCATGCACGAGTTGTCTTGAACTTGAAGACAAACAAGGCGCCTCAAGAATAAGAACAAAAAGGATGAAGTGTGTGTCTCATTCATCCGGTGAGCATAAAAGGAAAACGAAATTAATACCAGGAATTAAATATCCAATGAGGTGAGGGGTCACGGCATAGATTCTTGCAGGGCAGATAGCAATGACACAACCATGTGGACTAATAACACAATGAAAAAAATACAAGGTAGGAGGGCATGACATGAGAGTCGATTTGGGAGGTGAGATGGGCTAAAACACATTTAGCAAGATTTCTTCATGACTCCGTGCACATTCCAAAAAATTGCTCCAACTTCTGAATAATACCTTGGTATGTAGGATTTGAAATGAGGCCTTTTAAATAACAGAGTAGTTGTACAAAAATTGTATCAAAAATATCATACGTGATGGTTTTTAGTGTACGTCTTATAGGCATTTCTGGTAGCGTTTGTTTTACTGCCGCCATTGGGTGGCACCATTCGGATATTGTTATGCCGTGTTGTTGTGGTGGACATGTTAATTATCTCTCCCGTTGTAACGCACGGGCATATGTGCTAGTATAAACAACGCACCGAACATGTACATTTTTTTATTCTTCTCAAAAAGGTTTTTTTAAAATTTTATTACATGTTGCGCGCGTAAAATTTCATTGGATTTTTACCTAACACAAATTTATTTTGAAATTTTATTTAATCTGACTCTAAATTTCAGGTTAAAAAATATTTCGGATTCCATCAAAATGTTGGAAATTTTGTTGATTTTTTTGAGCGGTTGGCTGAAATTATTAACAAAGTCCTGGCTAGAAAATGAGTTGTAATTTTAACAAATAGTAAATGGGCTGAGTAAATTCCATTATAATTAAAAATACAAATCACAAATGGGCTATATGTTCTCTGCCACAGATGTGATGGTCACTTGTGGGCCTACTAAGTCGACGCATACGCAAGGCTTTGTTAACTTATAGTCAACACACATCCCTAAAAAACTTATAGTCAACACCCGATTCTATTAGCTGTGGCCGTTGGATGTCCATCTAACAGCTGTGGTGCTTCTTCAATCTCGGATATTCATGCTTCAGCCGCCCGAACCACCGCCGGCAGTACCGTCTGCTACCGCCTCCCGTGGCCAGTCGTGCTGCTTCTTCAACCTCTGTGCTTGCTCCTATCTCCCGTGGGCGGCAGTGTTGCCACGCACCCGAAGCAGTCAAGTTTCCCACTCCTCTTCATCTCTGACTCCATTGCCGCGTCTTCCCCATCTCCAGGCCATTCCAGTCTGGGGCCTCGCCGTCGTCCACCGGCCGTGGTGCGCTCGGCATGGTGTGGTCAATGTGATCAACAAACGAGAGTCATCAAAAGATGACTGTACGTGAGAGGTTGACAGTGGGGACGCACCACGCCCATTGACGCATGCATGCAACTGCATCCTTTTTACCCTGAAAAATAATGTTTTCTCCCCCTGACAGTTGGGACCCACCAGCTACATCTTCGCACGCAAGGAAGTGCATCCTTATTATGGGCAAAAAATTGATTCCCCCCTGATAGCTGGGACCCAGCAGCTATATCTTCGCACGCAATAAAGTGCATCCTTATCCTCCCTAACAACTGGGACCCACCCGGTTGAAGTGTACGTAGCGTTGTCTGTCTTGTCGCGAACGTGTACGCACATGCTGGTCGATCGGTTGATCGGTCGCTCTGCAACTATGAACCGTGGCCGAGTAAGTAGCTGCACATGTCATAGTAGAGCCCCCCACGTAGCAGTTCAGGCTATCCCGTCCGTGTACATGTACATACAACCACACGCCAAAAAATACGGCCACGTACGTACATATGAGCGGGTTCTCAAAACGCGTACGCGCGCATACGGACAGCCAAGGCTCGTGTACATGGAGAGGCAACGGACGACAGTGACATTGTCATGTTCATCTTCAGCTAACCGGGTGGGTCAGAACAAAGGAAGCAACTTCGTGTTCGCCGGGAGCCAAGTGACTGGGACGGAACGCGTCCTGTTCATCGGGAGGCAACAAATTGGGTCGGAATGGGTCGTGTTCAATGTGAGCCAACTGACTTGGACGGAACAGCCGGAACGGGGTCTGGTGTACCGCAAAACGGGGGAAACGGCCTTGTGTTCGACCGCGTATGGTCGAAACGGGGTCCTGTTCATAGGGAAGGGTCTGGCGTACCACAAAACGGAGGAAACGGACTTGTGTTCGAGCTCCTATGGTCAAAATGGGGTGCTGTTGATCGAGAGGGGTGTGGCGTACCGCAAAATGGAGGAAATAGACTTCTCTTCGACCTCCTACGGTCGAAACGGGGGTCCTGTTCATTGGGAGGGGTGTGGCGTACCACAAAATGGGACTCCACGGGTGTCGGTGTCAAAACCGGCGGATCTCGGGTAGGGGGTCCCGAACTGTGCGTCTAAGGCTAATGGTAATAGGAGGCGGGGGACACAATGTTTACCCAGGTTCGGGCCCTCTCTATGGAGGTAATACCCTACTTCCTGCTTGATTAATCTTGATGAATATGAGTATTACAAGAGTTTATCTACCACGAGATCGTAATGGCTAAACCCTAAAAGTCTAGCCTATGAGATTATGATTGTTGTACCCCACGGTCATTAGCATAGACCACTTGGGGATTCCCTTGTACGTCAAAGCCCCTTGCCTTTCTTGGTGTATTCGTCCCGTGATGGGCCCTATGATCAGGTTATCGGAAAAGCCTCAAGAAGAGAAAAACCTGAAAGGAAGAGAAAAAGTGAAGGTATGTGGATCCAGGGATGGTTGAGCCGCGTTGTGGACCGCGGTCTAGCTGTGCCTCCGTCCGTGAACATGGTATATTAAGTGCGTAATTGTGTACATGCGGCACAAATTTCACCGCTTGATTGGGACTAGGACGGAGGCCGAATTGCCAGTTGAGCTCTGGACGAGCCGGATGGTCCTGTTGCAGAGTAGTTCAGACTCGCTTGACGGTGTCCGGGGGCTTTATTGCCGAATTGAGGTTCTGCCTAAGAAGGCTACTCCGTATTTCTGCTGCAAGGGCCGCGATGTGCTCCTCAGTACGGAGGGAGCGCTCCGTATTTCCATTGACTGTTATAACACCACGAGGTCTGGGCATCTTGAGCTTGAGGTAGGCATAATGTGGCACCGCATTGAATCGAGCAAATGCGGTTCGTCCGAGCAGTGCATGATAACCATTGTGGGAGGGGATGATATCGAAGATTAACTCTTCGCTTCAGAAATTATCCGAGGATCCGAAGACCACTTCCAGTGTGATTGAGCCTGTACAACAAGCCTCTACACCTGGTATGACACCTTTAAAGGTGGTTTTTGTGGGTTTGATCCTTGAGGGATGGATACCCATTTTGCGCATTGTATCCTGATAGAGCAGGTTCAGGCTGCTGCCACCATCCATGAGAACTCGCGTAAGGTGGAATCCATTGATAATTGGGTCAAGGACCAGTGCGGCTGAACCGCCATGACGGATACTGGTTGGATGGTCCCTGCGATCGAAGGTGATCGAGCAGGACGACCATGGGTTGTACTTTGGGGTGACTGGCTCCATCGCGTAGACGTCCCTAGGCGCACGCTTGCACTCTTTTGGGGATATGGGTGGCGTATATCATGCTCACCGTTTTGACTTTGGGGGGAAATTTCTTCTATCCCCCTGTGTTCGGTGGTCGGGGTTCCTTGTCATCGTCCTCGCTTTGCGATCCTTTCTCCTTATTATGGGCATTTAACTTGTTGGCCTGTTTGAAAACCCAACATTCCCTGTTAGTATGATTGGTTGGTTTATCCAGAGTGCCTTGGATTTGGCATGGTCGATCTAGTATGCAGTCCAGACTGGACGGGCCCAGATTATTCCTTTTAAATGGCTTCTTCCGTTGACCGGACATAGAGCCGTTGAATCCGGCGTTGACCTCGTGTCTTCAGTACTATCACTGTTGTTTCGACGCTTATGTCTATTGCGTCGGGGCTTGCCGTTGCTGTTTCTAGCTTCAGAAGTGCCAGGTTTGCTTGTATTGTTGTTGCTATGGGCTAGCCAGTTGTCTTCGCCCGCACAGAAGTGGGTCATGATTGCCGTAAGGGCGGACATGGACTTCGGTTTTTTCTGGCCGAGGTGTCTGGCTAGCCATTCGTCGCAGATGCTGTGTTTAAAGTCCGCTAGGGCTTCGGCGTCCGGACAGTCGATGATTTGGTTCTTTTTAGTTAGGACCGAGTCCAGAATTTCCTGGCTGACTCTCCGGGTTGTTGGATTATATGACTTAGGTCATCGGCATCCGGAGGTCGGATATATGTGCCTTGGAACTTGTCGAGGAAGGCGCCCTCCAATTCCTCCCAGCTGCCAATGGAGTTTTCGGGCAGACTGTTTAACCAGTATCTAGCTGGTCCCTTGAGTTTGAGCGGGAGGTATTTGATAGTGTGAAGATCGTCACCGCGGGCCATATGAATATGGAGAAGAAAGTCTTCAATCCATACCGCGGGGTCTGTTCTGCCATCAATAAGTTTAATGGTCTACTTGTCACCGACATAATGCATATATATTAATTATGCCATGGACGATCATCATAACTATGTGCTTTTCTATCAATTGCCCAATAGTAATTTGTTTACCCACCAATGCTATTTATGAGACAGATGCCTCTAGTGAATGCTATGGCCCCCGTGTCCATTTACTTCATATTAAAACAAATCTTATAAGTCCTCGTTGTTTTGTTTTTCTTTTATTTATTATATCTACCACTACCACATTTGATACTTGCAACTGGCAAGAACAAGGGGAGTGACGCCCCTTGCCTTTGTTGGGTGCAAGCATTTAGTTGTGTGTGTGTGTGTGTATATTGCTAAAGTTGTTTGTGTGCCATATCCTATTGGTTCGACAAACATTGGTTCTTAACTGAGGGAAATACTATCTGCTACTATACTGCACCACCCTTCCTCTTCGGGGAAATCCCAACACTATCACAAGTAGCACTTGATCATGAAGACCAAGAGCATTTTAATTAGGAAGCTCATACTTGGAGTACACAAGCCAAGTTCTACAATGTAAAATTCCCACTAGCATATGAAACATGAAGATTAAGAAAAAATTCTATTACAATGCAACAATGTTACTTTAGAGCACTTTATAATTTTTTCTGCTAAGAATATATGCTACTTTGAAGCTCTTGGTGTATACTAAAAAGGATCATGGTGTTGCTCCCTCTCTTATCCTCTCTTTTTTGTGACACATCCATGGTGCATCTTATATTTAGTCTTTATTTTATTATTATTATTATTATTATTATTATTATTATTATTATTATTATTATTTCTAGGGAGGGGAGGTGGTAGGAGAAAATCCTTACATGAATAATCAAAGCATATGCCAATAAAGATCACATCTCTAGTCACGTAATGTAACTTAAATGAAGATGGAACTTGCACGACAGTATATCTCGGGATGTCTATAGAAATGCCATGATAGGTAGGTATGATGGATATTTTGAGGAAGATAGTTGTCCTATATGTAGGAGAACATGAGAAAGTCCCCCACCCCATGGAATTTGGATGTATCAACGAATTATGCACCAAGTCTTAAGAGTGGGCACTCGATACCAAAAATATAGCAATCATGAGATGAAATGGTAGTGCATAAAGTTTTTAAACTTGCATTAACACCATACAAGCCTTGTTCTCATTTTGTCACCGAGATAAATTCCTTACAAGGTTAAACCCAACTAACATACACAACTCCCTCCTGAAAATCATTCATCTAGACATGGCTAGTGAGAGTAATAGATAGGAGAGCATATATGTCTATAAATCACACATCAAAATAATCCAAGATAAATAACATATGGATCTAATCATAAAGTGACAATTCATTACACCACAACAAACACACCACTAATTACATCAGATGGATCACAATCATGTTAGGAAACTCATGCGATAATTGTTTTGAAGAACAAGGAATAGAGGATGCCATCTAGGATAGCTAAGAACATGGGATAATTGTATTGAAAAGTAACATAAACATAGAAAAAAATTATAGATACGCCTAAGATGTATCACACCCCAATGTCAACTCAAGTGTTTCAGTACTTATACTATACATTATTCATCATATGACCTCATTAATTCTCAAAGTTGGTATAACATGAACAAGATTCACTCCATAAAGTAACTCATTATCATAGATACATCATATGATTCGACTCATCATCAATGCCCAATATCACAACCATGGATGCAACTCATCTGATCGTGAAACTAACAGAAGACATATAACTACTACTTGCAAATCCCTGGCCTCGAGGGTGGACTACTACATCATCATGGGAGCTGCAAGAGTTCGATGAAGAGATTAGACAGAAATTTCCCCCTCCGACAGAGTGTTGGAATAGGGCCAAAAGAAGATCATTTTAGGACACGAAGTGGCTGCCCTAAAATAATTCATGAAAGCTATTTCCGAGGGTTTTGTGCTAGCTATAAGCCACTAGCAACATAGTGGAAGTCATGGGGTCACTGGTGGGTCTAGTTTCCCTGTTGGGGTGCTCCAACCCCTAGGCCTCCTCTGATGCTCTGGTTTGGTCCTTCTCGAAATGAAATGACTTATGTTTTTTTCCTGTAAGCACAAGTATTTTATTTTCATGAAATCGATAACACTACAAAACACACACACCTGGCTCTTGGGAATCTATTAATAGGTTAGTCCAAATAGAAAATTAAAATATTTGCATCAATGATGATAATGTGGCATGAACAGTACAAATATTGTAGATACGTTTAGGATGTATAAATGGTACCAACAGTCGGTGCCAACTATGACGGTGTTCCACAAAGTACCCGAATAGATACACGGATATGTATGACAGCAGAATATAATCTTAGGTTGTTGGGTAAACATGGGGAAGCAATTTTCCAAGGTTTGGGGCCTTGTGATACAATTAGTAACCCTAATTCTACTTGTCTTGATTTATTTCAGTGGATAATATATCAACAAGCACGGTATGTATGTCCAACTACCAAGTCGTTGGGTTTTGCGGTGGTTGGTCTAGATGACATATCTTCCATCGAATATATTATAAGCTAAGCTAGGGATTATGATTCGTCCTTTGCTATCGGATTCAGGGCTCCACAGGACCCAAGAAGGTTCGAACTCTGGGGCGTGTGCGAAGATCTCACCCTCTCAGGTCTCTGCTCACCACCCTGCAGCCTAGCTTCTCCAAACACACGCGAGCGGGGAAGGAGAAGATGAACACGGCAGTTAACCCAGGTTCGGGCCACCTTGCGGTGTAAAACCCTACTCCCGCTTTGTGGTGGATTGGCCTCACGAGGAGACTGAGGATGAACTAGTACACTAGTTGAGTGACCTCGCGAGGGCTCGATATGTGAGGGTGGAATGGATCCGATCCCACCCTACGGTGGTGGCTAACCTATATTTATAGTGGCCTTGGTCCTCTTCCCTCAAAACATAGGCGGGAAGGGATCCCAAAGTGGCCAATTTAAAAGGGGACAAGAAGTATATCCAATCCTGGCGAAAGGTGGTCTTTGCCTGCAAAGCTTCTGGTCATGACACCGTGGCGGGGTCGACGATGACATCCGTCCTGCCGCGCCATGGTCTTGGTCTTGTTGCACCAGAATGAAAAGGTTTAGGAGATTCCTCGGGAACCTGCGCATGTCCTTGCTCCCTTTGCACCAAAGAGAAAACGACCTCCTCTACGCCTGCCTGAGCCACGATCGTCATGGCTCACGTCATCGCAGCCTCGTGAGGCCGGGTTCCTGCATAGGAATCTCTGCTCCTCGGGAGGCAGCCTGAGGAGGCCGCCCCTTTGGAGGTCTTGGTGTTGCCCACCTCGTGAGGCCTGGGGGCCCTCGCGAGGGTCTTGTCCTTGGGGTGTTGTAGCCGATCCATACCAGGCCATTGACGGGCCCGCGTGCTGGGCCGCAGGCAGGCAGTCCTGGGTACCCCCGATCCCAGGACGCCGACAGTAGCCCCCGGGTCCAAGGTGCACTCGGGCTGGCTTCGAGGCGAAGCCAAGGGGGCAAGGGTGAAGCACCACGAGCCCCAACCACATGCGGACCAGGCTTGATGCATGGCGCGCGGTGGGGTGCCCACGCCTCCAATTCCCCACGTCGCCTCGGCAACCGCCCGTCGCATGCATAGGGCCATCATTACCCGGAACTCGCAGGGACGCCGGTTAGCCCCCTCGCCCATCTTCGTCTTCTCGCACTTCTATTCCTAGCCACTGCCGCGACTCCCATGGCGCCAGTGAGGCGGTTCTCTGCCGTCGAGAAAGGGAAAAGCCCCGTGGAGGGACCGGGCTCGCATCCCAAGAGGGGCCGCGGCCGCCCTCACAAGTACGTCGCAACGCAATAGGTAAAACTATTTATCAAATGGAAATGTACATGTTTACTTTTACTAATAGTGTACACGTATTTCAAAATAGGCTTTTTTGCGAGGTGTATTTGAAAGAGTGGTTCATGAATGTTAAAACATATGTTCATTTAATTCAGAAACATGTTCATGCATTTGCTCAAAAGAGAGAGAGAGAGAGAGAGAGAGAGAGAGAGAGAGAGAGAGA
>NC_041383.1:612681989-612753212 GCF_002162155.2 Triticum dicoccoides
GAAACACAAAATATAAATGAACATAAATATTGTAAAAAAAATCTCATGTTTTCTTTTGAGAAAATAAAAATCTTCATGTAGTTTGTGTTATTTTGTCATTTTTGTGAGTAAAGTGTGCATGCTTGCCATGAGAAATATTTCTCTTGAACCATATACAAAATGCAAAATTGTAGATTTAGTTTTAAAGTAATAACAATTGAAATATTCATGTGTTCGAAAAGTGTTATTCATGCATGTTAGAATGTACGTTCTGGATGTTGAAAAAAGGTATATGCATGCTGAAAAAGTGCTCATGTATTTGCACAGAAGAAACAACTAAATATAAAGTAAAAAAACTGAAAAGAAAAATGACAACAAAGGAAAGAAAGAAAGAATAAAAAGTGAAAATAATATTTTAAAATGAAGAGAAAAGAACAAGAAAAAAACAAAAATGAATATAAAAAGAAAGAGCCATAGGAAAAACTTAACATGCCTGACCCATACATGAGAGCGTGAGTATGTCTCTCTTATAGCGAGACCTAGCATAAGCTCGCATCACGGATGCACCAGTGGGCCGGCCCAACTTTTAGGTTAGTTCCTTTTTAATGTTTCTTCATTCTTTCGTTTTCTACACTTTTTTAGAATATATTGCAAATACATATAATCCAGAATTTAATTTAGTTCATGAAAAATTAAAATCAAGAATTTGAAATGTCAACGTAGTATATATTTTTGTTAGCATAACTTTAAAAAGTTGATAGTTCAAACAAAATTGGGACAGTTAAAAAATGTTCATTTGTTTAAAAAACGTGTACATGTAATTTCAAAAAAAAATTGTACAATGTACAAAAATGCCCCAGTAATTGTTTAAAAATGTTAAACATTTATAGAAAAAGCGTACAATGTGTACACAAAGTTAAACATCAAAACATTTATTTGAACAAATATTAATGATGTACATGAAAAAGTTAAACCTGTATAAAAATATTGTAGATGCATACCAAAAATGTACAATGCGTATGAAAAATGTAGATATCAAAACATATATTTGAAAAACATTAATCATGTATTTGAAAAATGCTAGATGTGTGTTAAAAAATATTAAATATGTATAAAAAACACTTTAGATGTATAAGAAAAATGTACTTTGTGTACAAAAAATAGACATCATATATTTGAAAAAATATATTAATCATGTGTATGAAAATGTTAAACCTGTATAAAAATTGTTTTACATGTATAACTAAAATGTACAATGTGTATGAAAATAATAGACATTAAAGCATATATTTGAAGAATATTATTCATGTTTTGGAAAAATATTAAATGTATATTGAAAAATATTCTTGCCATATACGAAAAATGTACAATGTGGAAAAGAAATATATAGACATGTGTTAAAAAACAACTAAGAAAACCAAATAAAGAAACAAACAAGACCAAAGAGAAAAAGAAAAAGAAAACAAGTAAACTGGAGAAAAAGCAATGCAAAAAAGGAAAAGGAAAAAAGAAAAGAAGAAAACCGAGAATCATACAAAAACCCGAGGAAAATGAAGGAAACAAATAAAAACCAGGAAAGAAACAGGGTTTTGACCTGAGAAACTCCCTCATGTAGGAGCCAGCCAACAAAAAAATATCAGATAGGCCGAATACCTACATGAGGGAGCGTGTATCTTGCTATATGAGATATACTAGCACATATGCCCGCGCGTTGCAATGGGAGAAAAAATAGTATGCATTTAAAATGAGTGAGAATTATATGTGGAAGCAAAACCGAGTGCACGTGAAAAAGGAACATTTAGCTTCTCGGTTTCGCCGAGTGTGAAGTAATCAATCGTTATTGTTCCACTCATTGATCGAGGGTATTTAAGAGTTTTGGTACGTCACTGTACGCCAGAGAAGGCCCATGAATTATTCAATCTACTCTTCCTTTCAATCGAGGAGATTTTAATATATGAAGTTTCTAAATATTGTATAAAACATGAACCATTTTTTAAATCTTGAATAGGTTTTTTAAAATTATGTACACTTTCCAAAAAACGCGAACAAAATTTGAAACAGGAAAATCTTTCAAAATACACAAACATTTTTCAAAAACACCATTTTTAAAAAACATGAATATTATTTAAATTGTCAACATTTTCTTAGAATGGGAATATGTGTTGAAAATTCATAACATTTTTTGTAAATGTGTCTTTTATGCACGAACATTATTTTGAATTGTGAAAATTTCACTAAAATAAGAATATTTTTATAATTTGGAGCATTTTCTAAAATGCCATTTTATTTTAGAAATCTCAAACAATTTTGAGAAACAATATTTCTTTTGAAAAAAATGGAAACTTTTTCCAATTTTTGAATATTTTACGAAATTGCAACAAAATTTTGATATTCTGAACATTTTCTGAAATTTGATTTGTTTTTAAAATTCTGAACGTTTATTGAGATTTTTGAAATTATTAAATAAGTTCTATATGAAAACATACTTGGAAGGGAATAAAGAGATAGAGGAAGGAGAATAAAAATAGAAGTAAAACACAGAAACAAAGAAAAATGGGCCAGCATTATTGGTTGTCCTGTGCTAAGCTCCTAGTATTTCTCACCCTGTGCAGAAAATAGAATATCCCCAGCTGCGTGGGCAGAAAAAAAAGTGGGCTGGTTTTGCTGGGCCAGAGCATGCGGCCCACGAATGAAATTCTAGAAGAAACCATTCTTTCTAGCATATGAATGCATAAGAATTTAATACCACCTAGGATAGAAAAAAATATCTTTTCAACAGAAAACGGATGGAAAAATTGATGAAACACACCTTGCTTTATTAATAGACATAGTAGGCCTCTATTTTTTCTGGTATGCAAAAGCACGTTAGTGAGATTTCTCGAGGTTTTGAGTGCGAGCTGAGATGGGTTCACGCCAACCAAGTGCGGAGTGCAGTTTTCCAATGTCTGAAGATGTACTGTTATGAACGGTCTGCACAATTTCGATTTCTTGTGAATATAATATGGGTTGCATTTGGTAATTATTTGGGAGTATATAGAACTCATCTAGATGAGATATAATTTGGTCTCATTCACCTTTTATAGCCTTTGAATGTGAATGAGACCAAATTATAATAAGTTCTAGCAAAACAGAATTATTTTGCCCCATGAGTATTACACGTCAAGGAAAACATGTCGTTGAATGGTTTGGAGGACAGTGGTATCCCCTGCCTACTGGAGTTCAAGTCTCAGAGTTGACATTGGTGCGAGGCGATATGTGTTTAGTGGGAGAAGACGTTCCCGTCGACTACGAAGACGTTGTGGCTACTTCGTCAATCTCAAGATGATGTGGCTCAGTCTCTTGGAGGCGCTCATAACGGTAGGGTGTGCGTGGGTATGTTCATAATGAGTATATGTGTGTATGTATGAGTGTCTGTATCTGTACCATGTTAAGAAAAACCTGTCACCGGTTTGCTCGAATCTCGTCGTTGTTCGTCTACGTTCGTGTGTCTTCGGTTTGGATCCTTCCGATCTACGTTATTTTTCATCGGCGGCGGTTGCTGTTCTGGGGTGCTGGTCCTATGGGGCCTTAGCACGACGACTTCCCGACTGTCTACTACAACAAGTTGTGCCCGGCTCCGACGATGGAGGGGCGATGACGGCGGCGCGCCTTCGGCTCGCATCGGTGCTTGTAGTCGTCACTAGGTGGTCTACGAATCTGGATGTAATTTTTATTTCTGGTATTCGTTGTACTGCTATGATTGAAGATGAATAGATTGGAAGTTTTTCTGAGAAAAAAAAACCCTGTCACCGTGCCTTTTTTGTGACCCTCCTTTTTCACTTGGAAGTTATCCTACATTGTCGTAAATGTGTAAATATGACTCTATCAGGTTAAAAAGGACTGTGGTAAAGGCAAACGGAACGGGTCTTGACTTTCTTTCCACGCCGATCATGTGTCTCTGTTTTCTTGAGGGCTCAGCTCTGCAAGCAGCTCAGCACAAAGGAAGAGAACGAGAATCTCCGGCAACAAGACGTTCGATCTTTGAAGCTTCAGTGTCAAGCCTAAGATGACAAAGTTTTCAACTCTTGGTACAGTCATGGACTCGTAGCTCATAGCAGTACTTACTATGCGAGTTACCCCTGAAAGCACTCGGCTTTTACATGGTCGCCGCAAACTCATGCCTCCGTGAAACGGACGCTCGCCCAGACCTACCAGTCACAAAAATGTGATAATAGGAAGAAAAAAGAACATCCCATGACGTAGGATTTCCTGGTCACAATCTGCCTTCTGTCAAGCTTGCAACGCGCTTACACCAAGAGAGCCTATGGAAACGTGAGAGTTAATGCACGGACATGGCTGGACCCTGGATTAGTTGTTGCCCACTGAAGCGAAGCATGGCGTGATCTCAGCCGCCGTGTTTTGACCGAACTGGTAATGCGCCTTGAATGCATTTTTGGCGGCAATGATGGATGACGCTGGCTCGTTGCCGAAGTCGTTGGAGGCAGCACCACCATGATGATGACGACGAGCGCTGCCCTGCCCCGCCCCGCCCCGCCCTGGCACGGGACACCGGAATCTGACGCTCCCGGGCGGGCGCCTCCCTGTCTTTCGCTCACGAGCGGTGGATATTTGCCCTGCCGCTGCCTCTGTACCGGCCAGCCAGCCCGGTGGTCCAATCTCATCCGTTGTGCTGGTTGTTGCAGCGGCAGGGCTTGCTTCACGCTTGGTCTTCCTGTGCGCGGGGCCAGCGGCGGGCATACGTGTCGACCCGTCGTTCGCGCGAAGCACCGCTGCCTGGCGTGCATGGTCGATCGGACGGGCTCGGCTTCCGCTCCGGGTGAGCATGCAGGGCAGGGATTTGCATGCACTCTCTGCAACAGTGCTATGCAGTGCAGGTAAAGGGGAGGCCCAGAGTGAATGATGCGACGTAGCCTGTCGTCCATGCATCTCGTCGCCAACAACATGGCCGGCCGGGCTGGCTGGCTCGATGGCTATAGTGGCCCTGCTGTGCTGCACTGCACTGCACTGCAGGGTCGGGCGTATGCGTACCACTGGATGTGTGCGTGTGGGCACTGTGGCGTTCAGCGCCAGCCAGCGTAACCCTCAGGCATGCACGACCAACGCTCAGATTTCCGGGTTTTCCTCTCTCAAATCATCATGGGGCGCAGAAGAAATCGTTGTTTTTTCGGACAGGCAGTCATGCAGTTTGCAAGCTAGCTAGCAGTGGCATGTTCATTGTTGAGTCAAGGTTTGAAAGTCTAGACCCATTGAGGTGAGCACCCATTTTCATTGACCCTGGAAAAACAAGCACCGCCCTCTCGACCGGCATGCATTATGTCAAAGCATGTTGCTTTCGGGGCGCTCGATTCGCGCAACAAGTTGCACCGTCACCACGTACTCGTGCCACACAGCTAGCAGGGCGCCGATCGACCGTGTCTCCTACGTTGGAATAGGGATCTCCCCGGCGACGACGACTCCGTCGTCTGATCGATCCGTTGTAGCGTAGTAGTAGCAGGGTATTCCGGCGGGACGACGTCCGCGGTCGCCCGCGGTGACCATGCCGACATGCGCAGCACCGTGCCCATGTCGTCGGCACGTCACGCCGCGAGCGGTGGTCAAGGAAAAACCAAAGCGCGCTCGATCTGCCTCTGCAGGCGACTCGAGAGGCTTCCCTGGGTTATTGGCCGGGGTAGGGACATGTCTGGATCGGCGTCGATCCATGGGTACAGGCCACTGGCCAACGGGCGCAATTATATTTTCCATTGCGATCTGACTGTAAAGAGGATAATTGGTTGGTTGGCTAGCCCTAGCCTAGCCAGCGGCCTGGGGGGAACGGGACTGTTACAGATTGCACGCCACAGTTAGATAAAGTGGCCGGAGGCTAGCGGGCTAGAGAGGCTGACAGCGATCGAAACGGGCACTGCACTGCACCGACTGTCGTTTTTGCAACAACTTGTTGCGTGTCTAGTCCAGGCAGTGCGCGAGTGGGTGGGAGGGAGGACCGAATCCAGCTCGAGCCAAGGGTCCCGGGTGATGATCGGTCGATCGAGCAGCTGGATAAGCTCAAGGACCCTTCCTTTATGGTGATGCATATTTGAGATTATTCCAGCTCGGGAGCAGGCATCTATCTGCTCTAGAGTTGGTGCTGCAGAGAATCCCTGCATCGCCCCCGCGCATCATCGCTGCATGGGCATACCAAGGGAGTCATGGGAGAGAGAGAGAGAGAGGGATCTGTTGCCCAACTGCCAGCAGCTGCTCCCCTGAGCCAGGTCCGTGCATGACACCACCCTCTTGCTCCCCACAGACGCAACAAGAGGGGAGGAGACATCAGAGGGTTTGTTCCCACGGGAACCGTGCCTGCGTAAGTAAGAGCAACGGGGCAACCCAAACACAAGCGCTCCTTGTCCACTTTTCGTCCGTATGAATCGGTCAGACGGACGTGTGGGTCTGTATTCTCAAATTGGTCGGTTTGACTGCCCAAAGGGAGGCGGACCCAAATCTACTGGCATAGCAACAGAAAAAAAACAGCACGCGGAAATAAACATAATTAAACATAAATGACCGGTCAAACGCCGACCAATGCCCACTTAAACCTAATTAAACATTAATTAAAACATAAAAAAAAGTCCGAGCCTGCACGCTGCCCTAGACGTCATCGGCCTTGCCCTTGCCCTTAACGTCGACGTCGCCATCGCCGGGGAGGTCGATGAAGACGGAAGCTGGGCCTGCCCACCCGAACGTCACTCGTTAAGCTGCAAGGGCAGCCTCCTCCGGCATCTGCTGGGGCGGCGACATTGCGGCTCGCCGTGCACGCTCCTCCTCCTCCTCCTGCCGCAGCGCCTCCACGTCGAGTTTCAGCAGCTGCTCGTAACGCATCTGCCACTCGCCGTGGCCCTCCTCCTGGGCGAGCCACTGCGCCTTCCAGCGCTCAAGGTGGGCCGCCTCCTGCCCCGGCATCGCGGTGTCGTGGACAGTGAAGGAAATATGCCCTAGAGGCAATAATAAAGTTGTTATTTTATATTTTCTTATTTCATGATAAATGTTTATTATTCATGCTAGAATTGTATTAACCGGAAACTTGATACATGTGTGAATACATAGACAAAATACTGTGTCCCTAGTAAGCCTCTACTAGAGTAGCTCGTTAATCAAAGATGATTAAGTTTCCTAACCATAGACATGTGTTGTCATTTAATGAACGGGGTCACATCATTAGTAGAATGATGTGATGGACAAGACCCATCTGTTAGCTTAGCATAATGATCGTTCAATTTTATTGCTATTACTTTCTTCATGTCAAATGCATAATTCCTCCGACTATGAGATTATGCAACTCCCGAATACAGGAGGAATGCCTTGTGTGCTATCAAACGTCACAACGTAACGGGGTGATTATAAAGATGCTCTACAGGTATCTCCGAAGGTGTTTGTTGGGTTGGCGTAGATCAAGATTAGGATTTGTCATTCCGGGTATCGGAGAGGTATCTCTGGGCCCTCTCGGCAATGCACATCATAAGAAGCCTTCCAAGCAATGTGACTAATGAGTTAATTGCGGTATGATGCATTGCGGAACGAGTAAAGAGACTTGCCGGTAACGAGATTGAACTAGGTATGAAGATACCGACGATCGAATCTCGGGCAAGTAACATACCGATGACAAAGGGAATAACATATGTTGTCATAACGGTTCGATCGATAAAGATCTTCATAGAATATGTGGGAGCCAATATGAGCATCCAGGTTCCGCAATTGGTTATTGACCGGAGAGGTGTCTCGATCATGTCTACATAGTTCTCGAACCCGTAGGGTCCGCATGCTTAACGTTCGATGACGATTTGTATTATATGAGTTATGTAATTTGGTGACCGACTATTGTTTGGAGTCCCGGATGAGATCACGGACATGACGAGGAGTCTCGAAAAGGTCGTGAGGTACATATTGATATATTGGATGATAGTATTCGGACACCAGAAGTGTTCCGGAAGGTATCGGGTACATATCGAAGTACTAGGGGGTTACCGGAACCCCCCGGGGGGAGATATGGGCCATATGGGCGTTAGGAGGGAGCACACCAGCCCACAAAGGGGTGCCCCCCCCAAGGAAGGAGGCCGAATAGGATTAGAAGGAGGGGCGGCGCCCCCCCCTCTTTCCTTCTCCCCCCTCTCTTCCCTTCTTTCCCCCTTTGGTAAAAAGGAAAGGGGGGGGGGAGAATCCTACTAGGAACCCAAGTAGGATTCCTCCTACTTGGGCGCGCCTAGGGCTGGCTCCCTCCCCCTCCCTCCTTTATATACGTGGGGAGGGGGCGCCTAGAACACACATCAACTCTTCCTAGCCATGTGCGGCGCCCCCACCACAGTTTACGCCTTCGGTCATATTCTCGCAGTGCTTAGGCGAAGCCCTGCGCGAACCACTTCCCATCACCATCACCACGCCGTCGTGCTGACAGAACTCATTTACTTCCTCAACACTCTGCTGGATCAAGAGCTCGAGGGACGTCATCGTGTTGAACGTGTGCAGAACCCGGATGTGTCGTACGTTCGGTACTTGATCGGTCGGAACGAGAAGAAGTTCGACTACATCAACTGCGTTGGCAAACGCTTACGCTTTTGGTCTACAAGGGTACGTGGACACACTCTCCCTCTCTTGTTGCTATGCATCTTCTAGATAGATCTTGCGTGAGCGTAGGAATTGTTTTGAAATTGCATGCTACGTTTCCCAACAGTGGTATTAGAGCCAGGTTTATGCGTAGATGATATGCACGAGTAGAACACAAAGAGTTGTGGGCGGTGATCGTTATACTGCTTACCACCAATGTCTTATTTTGATTCGGCGGTATAGTTGGATAAAGCGGCCCAGACCATCCTTACATGACCACGTTCACGAGACCGGTTCCACCGACAGACATGCAACTAGTTTTGCATAAAGGTGGCTAGCGGGTGTCTGTTTCTCCAACTTTAGTTGAATCGAATTTGACTATGGTCGGTCCTTGTTGAAGTTTAAAACAACAAACTTGATAAATCACTGTTGTGGTTTTGTGCCGTAGGTAAGAACTATTCTTGCTAGAAGCCCGTAGCAGCCACGTAAAACTTGCAACAACAAAGTAGAGGACGTCTAACTTGTTTTTGCAGGGCATGTTGTGACGTGATATGGTCAAGACATGATGTGATATAAGTTGTTGTATGAGATGATCATGTTTTGTAAAATTTATCGGCAACTGGTAGGAGCATTATGGTTGCCGCTTTATTGTATGAAATGCAAACACCATGTAATTGCTTTACTTTATCAGTATCGATAGTTGTAGAAGCAATAGTTGGCGAGACGATCATGATGCTACGATGGAGATCAAGGTGTTGAGACGGTGATGATGGAGATCATGACGTTGCTTTGAAGACGGAGATCAAAAGCACAAGATGATGATGGCCATATCATGTCACATATTTTGATTGCATGTGATGTTTATCTTCATGCATCTTATTTTGCTTAGTACGGCGATAGCATTATCAGATGACCCCTTAACTAAATTTCAAGGTATAAGTGTTCTCCCCGAGTATGCACCGTTGCGAAAGTTCTTCGTGCTGAGACACCATGTGATGACCAGGTGTGATAGGCTCTACGTTCACATACAACGGGTCCAAGCTAGTTTTGCACATGCAGAATACTCGGGTTAAACTTGACGAGCCTAGCATGCACAGACATGGCCTCGGAACACGGGAGACCGAAAGGTAGAACGTGAATCATATAGTAGATATGATCAACATAGAGATGTTCACCATTGATGACTAGTCCATCTCACGTGATAATCAGACATGGTTTAGTTGATTTGCATCACGTATCATTTAGATGACTTGAGGGATGTCTATCTAAGCGGGAGTTCTTAAGTAATATGATTAATTTAACTTAATTTATCATGAACTTAGTCCTGATAGTTTTTGCATATCTATGTTGTAGATCAGTGGCGCTACCGTTTCCTTGAATTTTAACGCGTTCCTAGAGAAAGCTAAGTTGAAAGATGATGGTAGCAACTACACGGACTGGGTCCGTAACTTGAGGATTATCCTCATTGCTGCACAGAAGAATTATGTCCTTGATGCACCGCTAGGTGAAAGGCCTGCTGCAGGAGCAGAAGCTGACATCATGAACGTCTGGCAAGCTTGATCTGATGACTACTCGATAGTTCATTGTGCCATGCTTTACGACTTAGAATCGGGACTTCAAAGACGTTTTGAACATCATGAACCATATGAGATGTTCCTGGAGTTGAAGTTAATATTTCAAGCAAAAGCCCAAGTTGAGAGATATGAAGTCTCCAACAAGTTCTATAGCTGCAAGATGGAGGAGAACAGTTCTGTCAGTGAACACATACTCAAAATGTCTGGATATCATAATCACTTAACTCAGCGGGGAGTTAATTTTCCAGATGATTGTGTCATTGACAAAGTTCTTCAATCACTACCACCAAGCTATAAAGTCTTCATGATGAACTATAATATGCAAGGGACGGAGAAGACTATTCCCGAGCTCTTCACAATGCTCAAAGCTGCGGAGGTAGAAATCAAGAAGGAGCATCAAGTGTTGATGGTTAACAAGACCACTAGTTTCAAGAAAAAGGGCAAGGGAAAGAAGGGGACCTTCAAGAAGAATGGCAAGCAAGTTGTCACTCCCGGGAAGAAACCCAAATCTGGCCCAAGCTTGAAACTGAGTGCTTCTACTGCAAAGGGATTGGTCACTAGAAGTGGAACTACCCCAAGTATTTGGCGGATAAGAAGGATGGCAAAGTGAACAAAGGTATATTTTTATATACATGTTATTGATGTGTACCTTACTAATTCTCTTAATAGTGCATGTGTATTTGATACCGGTTCCGTTGCTCATATTTGTAACTCGAAACATGGACTATAGATTAAACGAAGATTGGCTAAGGACGAGGTGACGATGCACGTTGGGAATGGTTCCAAGGTCGATGTGATCGCCATCGGCACGCTACCTCTACATCTACCTTCAGGATTAGTTTTAGACCTGAATAATTCTTATTTGGTGCCAACGTTGAGCATGAACATTTTATCTAGATCTTGTTTAGTGCAAGACGGTTATTAATTTAAATCAGATAATAATGGTTGTTCTATCTATACGAGTAATATCTTTTATGGTCATGCACCCTTGAAGAGTGGTCTATTTCTGTTGAATCTCGATCGTGGTGATACACATATTCATATTCATAATATTGATGCCAAAAGATGCAAAGTTGATAATGATAGTGCAACTTATTTGTGGCACTGCCGTTTAGGTCATATAGGTATAAAGCGCATGAAGAAACTCCATCCAGATGGACTTTTGGAATCACTTGATTATGAATCATTTGATACTTGTGAACCGTGCCTCATGGGCAAGATGACTAAAACTCCGTTCTCCGAAACAATGGAACGAGCCAATGACTTACTGGAAATAATACATACCGATGTATGCAGTCCGATGAGTGTTGAGGCTCGTGGCGGGTATCATTATTTTCTGACCTTCACAAATTATTTGAGCAGATATGGGTATATCTACTTAATGAAACACAAGTCTAAAACATTTGAAAAGTTCAAAGAATTTCAGAATGAAGTGGAGAATCGTCGTAACAAGAAAATAAAGTTTCTACGATCTAATCGCAGAGGTGAATATTTGAGTTACGAGTTTGACCTTCATTTAAAATGATGTGGAATAGTTTCACAACTCAGGCCACGTGGAACACCACAGCGTAATGTTGCGTCCAAACGTCGTCGTCGTACTTTATTAGATATGGTGCAATCTATGCCTCTTACCAGTTTACCACTATCATTTTGGGGTTATGCATTAGAGCTAGATGCATTCATGTTAAATAAGGCACCATCAAAATCCGTTGAGACGACACCGTATGAACTGCGGTTGGGCAATAAACCTAAGCTGTCGTTTCTTAAAGTTTTGGGTTGTGATGCGTATGTGAAAAAGCTTCAGCCTGATAAGCTCCAACCTAAATTGGAGAAGTGCGTCTTGATAGGATACCCTAAGGAAACAATTGGGTACACCTTCTACCACAGATCCGAAGGTAATATCTTTCTTGCCAAGAATGGAACCTTTCTAGAGAAGGAGTTTCTCTCGAAAGAAGTGAGTGGGAGGAAAGTAGAACTTGATGAGGTAATTGTACCTTCTCTCAATTTGGAAAGTAGAGCATCCGAGAAATTTGTTCCCGTGATGCCTACACCAACTAGAGAGGAAGCTATTGATAATGATCATGAAACTTCATATAAAGTTCCTACTGAACCTCATAGATCAACCAGAGCACGATCCGCATCAGAATGGTACAATAATCCTGTTCTCGAAGTCATGTTACTTGACCAGGACGAACCTACAAACTATGAAGAAGCTATGATGAGCCCAGATTCCAATAGATGGCTTGAGGCCATGAAATCTGAGATAAGATCCATATATGAGAACAAAGTGTGGACTTTGGTGGACTGCCCGATGATCGGGAAGCCATTGAGAATAAATGGATCTTCAAGAAGAAGATTGATGCTGATAGTAATGTCACTATCTACAAAGCTCGACTCGTCGCAAAAAGTTTTCGACAAAGTTCAAGGAGTTGACTACGATGAGACTTTCTCACCCGTAGCGATGCTTAAGTCTGTCCAAATCATGTTAGCAATTGCCTCATTTTATGATTATGAAATCTGGCAAATGGATGTCAAAAACTGCATTCCTTAATGGATATTAAAGCAAAGTTGTATATGATGCAACCAGAAGGTTTTGTCAATCCTAAAGGTGCTAACAAAGTGTGCGAGCTCCAGTGATCCATCTATGGACTGGTGCAAGCATCTCAGAGTTGGAATATATACTTTGCTAAGGTGATCAAAGCATATGGTTTTATACAGACTTATGGTGAAGCCTGTATTTACAAGAAAGTGAGTGGGAGCTCTGTAGCTTTTCTGATATTATATGTGGATGACATATTTTTGATTGGAAATGATAAATAATTTCTGGATAGCATAAAAGGATATTTGAATAAGAATTATTCAATTAAAGACCTCGCTGAAGCTACTTACATATTGGGCATCAAGATCCATAGGGATAGATCGAGACGCTTAATAAGACTTTCACGAAGCACATACCTTGGCAAAGTTTTGAAGATGTTCAAAATGAATCAGTCAAAGAAAGGGTTATTGTCTGTATTGCAAGGTGTGAAGTTGAGTAAGACTCAAAGCCCGACCACGACATAATATATAGAGAGAATGAAAGTCATTCCCTATGCCTCAGTCATAGGTTCTATAAAGTATGCCATGCTGTGTACCAGACCTGGTGTGTGCCTTGCCAATAAGTTTGGCAAGGGGGTACAATAGTGATCCAGGAGTAGATCACTAGACAACGGTCAAAATTATCCTTAGAGGACTAAGGAAATGTTTCTCGGTTATGGAGGTGATAAAGGGTTCATCGTAAAAGGTTACAATGATGCAAGCTTTAAACACTAATCTAGACGACTCTGAGTCTTAGTATGGATACATATTGAAAGTGGGAGCAATTAGCTAGAGTAGCACCATGCAGAGCATTGTAGACATACAAATTTGCAAAATACATATGGATGTGAATGTGACAGACCCGTTGACTAAACTTCTCTCACAAGCAAAACATGATCACACCTCAGTACTCTTTGGGTGTTAATCACATGGTGATGTGAACTAGATTATTGACTCTAGTAAACCCTTTGGGTGTTGGTCACATGACGATGTGAACTATGGGTGTTAATCACATGACGATGTGAACTATTGGTGTTAAATCACATGGCGATGTGAACTAGATTATTGACTCTAGTGCAAGTGGGAGACCGAAGGAAATATGCCCTAGAGGCAATAATAAAGTTGTTATTTTATATTTCCTTATTTCATGATAAATGTTTATTATTCATGCTAGAATTGTATTAACCAGAACTTGATACATGTGTGAATACATAGACAAAATAATGTATCCCTAGTAAGCTTCTACTAGACTAGCTCGTTAATCAAAGATGGTTAAGTTTCCTAACCATAGACACATGTTGTCATTTGATGAACGGGATCACATCATTAATAGAATGATGTGATGGACAACACTCATCCATTAGCTTAGCATAATGATCGTTTAGTTTTATTGCTACTGCTTTCTTCATGTCAAATACATATTCCTCCGACTATGAGATTAGGCAACTCCCAGATACTGGAGGAATGCCTTGTGTGCTATCAAATGTCACATGTAACTGGGTGAATATAAAGATTCTCTACAGGTATCTCCGAAGGTGTTTGTTGGGTTGGCATAGATCAAGATTAGGATTTGTCACTCTGAGTATCGGAGAGGTATCTCTGGGCCCTCTCAGTAATGCACATCATAAGAAGCCTTGCAAGCAATGTGACTAATGAGTTAGTTCCGGGATGATGCATTATGGAACAAGTAAAGAGACTTGCCGGTAACGAGATTGAACTAGGTATGATGATACCGACAGTCGAATCTCAGGCAAGTAACATACCGATGACAAAGGGAATAGCATATGTTGTCATAACGGTTCGACCGATAAAGATCTTCGTAGAATATGTGGGAGCCAATATGAGCATCCATGTTCCGCTATTGGTTATTGACCGGATAGGTGTCTCGGTCATGTCTACATAGTTCTCTAACCCGTAGGGTCCGCACGCTTAACGTTCGATGACAATTTGTATTATATGAACTATGTAATTTGGTAACCGAATGTGTTTCAGAGTCCCGGATGAGATCACAGACATGACGAGGAGTCTCGAAATGGCCGAGAGCTAAAGATTGATGTATTGTATGATAGTGTTCGGACACCGAAAGTGTTCCGGAATGTATCAGGTACATATCGGAGTACGCAGGGGGGGGGTACCGGAACCCCCCAGGGGGAAGATATGGGCCATATGGGCCTTAGGAGGGAGCACACTAGCCCACAAAGGGGTGGTGCCCCCCCCAAGGAAGGAGGCCTAATTGGATTAGGAGGAGGGGCGGCACCCCCCTCTTTCCTTCTCCCCCTCTCCCCTTCTTTCCCCCCTCTAGTAAAAAGGAAGGGGGGGGGGGCGAATCCTACTAGGAGCCCAAGTAGGATTCCTCCTACTTGGGCACGCCTAGGGCTGGCTTCCTCCCCCTCCCTCCTTTGTATGTGTGGGGAGGGGGCGCCTAGAACACACATCAACTCTTCCTAGCCGTGTTAGGCGCCCCCCTCCACAGTTTACGCCTCCGGTCATATTCTCACAGTGCTTAGGCGAAGCTCTGCGTGGATCACTTCACCATCACCATCACCACGTCGTCATGCTGACGGAACTCTTGTACTTCCTTGACACTCTGCTAGATCAAGAGCTCGAGGGACGTTATCGCACTAAACATGTGCAGAACTTGGATGTGCCGTACGTTCGGTACTTGATTGATCGGAAAGAGTAGAAGTTCGACTACATCAACCGCGTTGGCAAACGCTTCCGCTTTCGGTCTACGAGGGTACGTGGACACACTCTCCCCCTCTCGTTGCTATGCATCTCCTAGATAGATCTTGCGCGAGCATAGGATTTTTTTTGAAATTGCATGCTACGTTTCCCACTAGACAGGAGGCGCGCTCACCAACTCACGGTACTAGCCGGTCCACATGTAGGCCTCCTCCGGCCAAGTGGGTGGAGGCGGGGAGCGCTTCTGCGATGGCTCCGGCTTGGTCTCGACGGGCGGCGGTGGTGGCAGAGGCAGGACAAAGAGCGGGGTGTGGACAGAGTCCCCTGCTGTTGACAAGGCAAGGACTTGCTCCAGCCCATCCCAGTGGGCGTCCTCCTCGAGCTGGCTAGCCTCCAGCGCGTGCTGCAGGGCCTCCTCGAGAGCGGCTTGGTACTCCGCCTCCGCCTCCAATTCCTCCGGCTCTACCCGTGGGGGCAGCGGTGGAAACGGCGGCGGGATGGCATCGACACCGACCCGCCATTGCTCCTCATGTTCGAGTGCAAACCAAGCCTCCCAGTTGGGAGATCCGGCGATGTACTCGGGCATCTGCCGCTACTCCGGCGTGAGCTGCACCCGGCGCCTGTGCACCTCCTCGTTGTGCGCCCGCTGGGTCCGTGGAACCGCCGACACTAGGATCCGCTGCGGATCCAGGTGCCAGTGGTGCGACAGCGTGACGTTGTGGTAGGGCAGCGGCTGCCCGTACTCCCAGTGCCATCCCGCCTGGTGCACCGGGATGTGCAGATGTCGGCGACCTGGGCGGAAACGCGCCAACGGCAGAGGAAGAGGGGAAGGAGGAGCGCGGGAGGATGAGGCGCGGGGGGTGCCCTTTCCCTTGCCCTTGCTGCTGGCGAAGAGGCCGATTGCTTTGCTAGGGTTTTGTGGTGTTGTTGGGAAACGTAGCATGCAATTAAAAAAAATTCCTATGCTCATGCAAGATCTATGTAGAAGATGCATAACAACGAGAGGAGGGAGAGTATGTTCATGTTCCCTCGTAGAAACATATCCCTAGTCCTTTTCAGGTACTTTAGGATGTTCTTGACCGCTGTCATGTGATCCACTCCTGGATTACTTTGGTACCTACCTCCCTGCTAAACTTATAGCAAGGCACACATCAGGTCTGGTACACAACATAGCATAGATTATAGAACCTATGGATGAGGCATAGGGAATGACTTTCATTTTCTCTCTATCTTCTGCAGTGGTCGGGCATTGAGTCTGACTCAACTTCACACCTTGTAACACATGCAAGAACCCTTTCTTTGACTGATCCATTTTGAACTTCTTCAAAACTTTATCAAGGTATGTGCTTTGTGAAAGTCCTATCAAGCGTCCCAATCTATCTCTATAAATCTTGATGCCCAATATGTAAGCAGCTTCACCGAGGTCTTTCATTGAAGAACTCTTATTCAAGTATCCTTTTGTGCTATCAAGTAATTCTACATCATTTCCAATCAACAATATGCCATACACATATAATATTAGAAATGCTATAGAGCTCCCACTCACTTTCTTGTAAATACAGGCTTCCCCAAAAGTCTATATAAAACCATATGCTTTGATCACCTCATTAAAGCGTATATTCCAACTCCAAGATGCTTGCACCAGTCCATAAATGGATCACTGGAGCTCTCACACTTTATTGGCACCTTTAGGATCGACAAAACCTTCTGGTTGCATCATATACAACTCTTCTTTAAGAAATCCATTAAGGAATGCAGTTTTGACATCTATTTGCCAGATTTCATAATCATAAAATGTGGCAATTGCTAACATGATTCAGACAAACTTATGCATCACTACGGGTGAGAACGTCTCATCGTAGTCAACTCCATGAACTTGTCGAAAACCCTTTGCAACAAGTCGAGCTTTATAGACAGTAACATTACAATCAGCGTCAGTCTTCTTCTTGAAGATCCATTTATTCTCTATGGGTCGCCGATCATCGGGCAGATCCACCAAAGTCCACACTTTGTTCTCATACATGGATCCTATCGCACATTTCATGGCCTCAAGCCATTTATCGGAATCTGGGCTCATCATAGCTTCTTCATCGTTCGTAGGTTCGTCATGGTCAAGTAACATGACCTCGAGAATAGGATTACCGTACCACTCTCGTGCGGATCGTGATTTTCCAGACCTACGAGGTTCTGTAGCAACTTGATCTGTAGTTCCATGATATTTATCATTAACTTCCTCTCTAGTTGGTGTAGGCATCATGGGAACAGATTTCTCGGATGATCTACTTTCCAAATTGAGAGCAGGTACAATTACCTCATCAAGTTCTACTTTCCTCCCACTCACTTCTTTCAAGAGAAACTCTTTCTCTAGAAAGGTTCCGTTCTTAGCAACAAAAATCTTGCCTTCGGACTTGGGATAGAAGGTGTACCCAATTGTTTCCTTAGAGTATCCTATGAAGACACATTTCTCCGATTTCGGTTTGAGATTATCAGGATCAAGCCTTTTGACATAAGCATCACATCACCAAACTTTAAGAAACAACAGCTTAGGTTTGTTGCCAAACCACAGTTCATACAGTGTTGTCTCGACGGATTTTGACGGTGCCCTGTTTAAAGTGAATGCAACTGTCTCTACTTATGCTGTGGTGTTCCAGGTGGCGTGAGCTGTGAAACTACTCCACATTGTTTCAAATGAAGGCCAAACTCGTAACTCAAATATTCTCCTCCACGATCAGATTGTAGAAATTTTATTTTCTTGTTATGATGATTCTCCACTTCACTCTAAAATTCTTTGAACTCTTCAAATGTTTCAGACTTGTGTTTCATTAAGTAGATATACCCATATCTTCTCAAATCATCTGTGAAGGTCAGAAAATAACGATACCCACCACGAGCATCAACACTCATTGGACCACATACATCGGTATGTATTATTTTCAATAATTCACTAGCTCGTTCCATTGTTCCGGAGAACAGAGTTTTAGTCATCTTGCCCATAAGGCACGGTTCACAAGTATGAAATGATTCATAATCAAGTGATTCCAAAAGTCCATCTTTATGGAGTTTCTTCATGCGCTTTACTCCAATATGACCCAAACAGCAGGGCCACAAATAAGTTGCACTATCATTATCAACTTTGCATCTTTTGGCATCAATATTATGAATATGTGTATCATCACGATCAAGATTCAACAGAAATAGACCACTCTTCAAGGGTGCATGACCATAAAAGATATTACGCGTATAAATAGAACAACCATTATTTTCTGATTTAAATGAATAACCGTCTCGCACTAAACAAGATCCAGATATAATGTTCATGCTCAACGCTGGCACCAAATAACAATTATTCAGGTATAAAACTAATCCTGAAGGTAGATGTAGAGGTAGCGTGCCGATGGTGATCACATCAACCTTGGAACCATTTTCGATGTGCATCGTCACCTCGTCTTTAGCCAATCTTCATTTAGTCCGTAGCTCCTACTTTGAGTTACAAATACAAGCAACCGAACCGGTATCAAATACCCAGGCACTACTACGAGAATTAGTAAGGTACACATCAATAACATGTATATAGAATATACCTTTGTTCACCTTGCCATCCTTCTTATCCACCAAATACTTGGGGAAGTTCTGATACCAAGCCTGTGGCACCCCGGCTCAGACAAAACCGGAACGCCCCGTATTCTAGCCCAAAGATCGAGGAGAAGTCTTCTGGAATACGACACTGCTTAGCATAGAACAAACCAGCTTTCTATTATTACACGAATATGAATACAAGGTCTCTGATATTACAATGAATAACATCGGTACGACGGCACTATGCCATCCTCAGTTGCTCTATGCAAGCAGCAGAACAACTCGAAGCAGCGGAAGAACTCTAGCAGCGGAACAACGACAACGGTGGTGAACTCCACTCTGCAGGGACTCTGACTGGAACGCTTATCCTAGCTCGCACGGACGGAAACCACGACAAGCAAGCAATCAAATCCGGAATGACCTGCAAACTGGCATGACACGCCAGGTCAGTACATTGAATGTACTTGCAAGCTCACAATAACCAGAAGCATTCAAGATAGACAACAGCATGGCAATTACAGGTTAAACAGGAATTAACATGAGATCATTAGAATAACATGTCATGACCAACATAAACATGATACAGCTTGAACAATATGAGCATATTAATCCGACAATACTAGCATGCAACATGATGACACTATATGCACCACTTATTCTGCTCGGGTTAATTCGTAACCAACACATGCATCACTTACCAACCTTGGACATCACACGATCATCTCAGGATCAAATCAAGATTGGTATAACCAATACCGTAGTAATCATTAAATGACCACAAGGAGCTTGACCTTTACCCACGATTCTTGTACAACCTCCCGAATATACAACAGCTCGGTATCCTCGATACCATCGTGATCCTTACGGCGATCACAACCATGACCAACACTTGGTCCCAAACCGTGATCCTTACGGCGATCACAACCGGACCAACACTTGGCCCGTGACCCTTACGGTGATCACAACCCGACCACTAAATGGCCCGTGATCCTTACGGAGATCACAACCAACTTATCTCATCATTATTAAGCACATTATTCTTATTAATGTTGACTCATGGTGTGACCTACTTTCGACCTGGGTCCTTATCCGCGGGCGTGACTATCGATAGATTTAATATACACTCTGTAGAGGTTAGTACACTGTACCCCACACTACGGAACCCATGGCCTCGCACTCCCATTCGGGTGGACCAACGGTGTTCCGACAAAAACCTTCCTACTGCCATGACACTCTCCTGGCCACTCCGACTCACTCCCCGCTGGGCTAAGTCATGAGTGGCCCCGTGTCTACCTCCAGACACAACGACCACCGTCGTGGCCCAAAACAACAAACCGTCCCACATGGGGACATGTGCACATAATAACAACAACGGGCACATAAGGCTTATGTCCGCCTACCTGATCAGGGTAGCGTGCGCTCATAACCTTCCCTCATTGGAGGCACCGGCGAGAGGCATGACAATAGACCCAGTTAGGACCATCCCATACCGGTAAGCGTGGTTGCACTAGTCAGCATCGATTCAGCGGCACCATGACTCAGCCAACAGTTGCTCAAGTTTAATTTAATTCGGTTAACTTGAATGCAAATATGCTGAGCCATGATAAAATGCATGAACATGATATCAACATAATCATGAGGGTACCACATAACTATCCACTATATCAACAATAAATCATATCCACTAAGCATGGCATACTGACTAGCATGACCATCACCAACATCAACATGTATTACTAGCAAGCATACACATATGAAAGGTAATACTAGCAGGTAGAACATGATAACAGAGTACAAGACAACATAGCTCAAAAGTGAACATGCAAATCTAAACATCACCGGAACAACGATAACCATCATTTCAACAAGCAAATATTTATAAAAGATTCAAGTTGAAAACCATGGCTATTGCATGACTATCATGCAAGTGGGTATTGTGGCTTGCCTGGGGATGAAGAAGGCACCGGGGAGAAGTGCGGTGAAGTCACGGAAAGATTTCCCGGAAACAGTTCTCTCTCGGAGGGGCTGTTTACGTGCAAGGGAAAAAAGGTCCTTTTCGCAGTGTCAAACCATAGTGAAAATGAAACCAACAGAACGGGCTTGATGAAACGAAGAAGAGGGCTTTGGATTCACCTCATTTGGAGTTACGAATAAAAAGATATTGCATGTTTTCTGCCAGGGACCTATCTGTAAAAATATATTTTACAGACTGGGCCAAAACAGAAAAATGGAAAGAGTATTCTCAGGAATACATTTCCACTTAAATGACGTGGCAAGGCGGGGCGGGGGCTGGTCAACGGCTGAGGAACTGACCAGGGGGTCCCACGTGCAGGGGGGCCCACCTGGCTCATGTCTTCTTCCTCCTCCCTCTGTCCCGATCGAGACAGAGGAGGAGTAGGGGAAGCGTGGCACCGGCGACGGCCTGGCCTACTCCGGCCGTCCCCGGTGGAGCTGGGACCACCGGCGGCTGCGGAACGTAGTGCTGCTCCCTCCTGGAGCAGCAGCAGGCGCTGGGGAGGCCTGGAGTGACGGTGGCTGGCGGGGGCCGAGGGCAGCGGCGGCGGTTGACCTTGGGGCACGCAGCTAGGGGCACTCCGGCAACGAGGGGAAGGATTGGGGAGGGTCACCGGAGCATGGGGAGGACGTGGGTGAGGTCAGGGAGAGAAGGGGCGGCTCGGGTCGGCCGAATTTGAGCGGAGCACCGTGGCGAGGCTTCGGCCATGGGAGGGCAACGGGAGCTCCTCGAGCTTAACTGAGAGGCTAGGAGAGGTCCAGGGAGAGAGGCAAGGCTGATGGAGCGGTCGAGGGAGCTCGGGGTTGGCTTAAATAGCTGCGGGGCGAGGTGGCCGAGCTGGCACCGCCACGGACGCATGTCTGGTGCCGCGGACGCGTGTGCTCGCGCATGGGCTCGGGGGCAAACGATGGGGAGGGCACAAGGGAGAGCTCATGGGGAAGAGACGGACAAGGGAGGGGCAGAGGTGGAGGCCGAGCGCCATTAAAGCTCGGTCGGCCACAGTGCGCCCGTGGACGCGCGGCGACGAGCGCTAACTGAGGGGCTGACGGACGGGGAGAGGGCTCCAAGAGGACGGCGACGACGCGGGGAACACGCTGTACAAGCCCGTGCTCGCTGGGACGTCGAGCAGAGGAGGGGCCCAAGCAAGAAGACATCCAGCTCGCGTCCATGGCATGCCAAAGAGGCAGTCACCGCGCGCACTGGTGCACACAGGGCCACAAGTGATGCCAAACCATGTCTGGGAGTTGGTCCTTCCTGGACATGTTGTAACTACGGTGGTAACTTGGTTAAAAAGGCTCTGGTTAAATAGTTAGTGATCTCTGAAGTTTACTGCAGTAAACTTTACCACCTCAATGTGATCAGCAGGGATATGCTATGGGCCAAATAAGTAGTCTAGGGTGTCAAGCTATGGAGGGACTATGATCCTGGAGGTTTTGAGGGTAAATGGATCAAGATTTACTGCAGTTGCTTAATAACCACATAATCTGGTCAGAAATGAAGATCATGATGATGCTCTCACATAGAGTGTCAATTTGGGCTAAGATTGGGCAAGGTAGGGCCATTTGGTCATATGAAGATGCTGTAAAAAGCTCATGCCAAATGGCCAAGACAAAATGGCACTTGCTTCACAAGCATCTCTGCTGACCAGAAATTTGAAATAATTTTGGTGGTCAAATGGCTGAATGAAATGATGCCAAATTAGGTGGAGAGATGTTTTATGGGTATAAGAATGATCTGGTAATTTATCAGGATTTTTGAAGCAATATAAAATATACTTGCTTCACAACATGAAAATATTGCTAGAAATAAAGATTTGCTCCTGTGCTCACATAGATAATTGGATAGGGCTGCAAATGGGTGGAGGGGTTTAATATGAGCACATTAAGGAGTGTGAAAAATTTCAACTCATTTGGGTATTCCTAGCTAGTACTTCCTTCACAATGGCTTCTGTTTGACAGAAACTTTGGAAATTCACTGAGAAAGACTGGCTAGGCAAATAAATTTGAACTTGTGCATGAGGCAATTATTTGGACATATAAACATGCCCAAGGAGTTGGGGAGCAATCAAGAAAATATAGGTGGCACTTCCTTCACAGAAAACCACACTCGACAGAAATGAAGAATAATTATTGGGGAATTATTTTTGAACATGGCAATGAAAAGTTTTGCCATATTTGATCAAGATAAGACCCAAACAATTTATGAGAATTATTCGGGAATTTTTGGAGTGAGGAAAATATAGGTTGCTTCACAACCTAAGGCAATTTGAGTTATTCCTTTAATAGAAAAGGAATATTCTCAATAAAAAGAATATTGGGGTTTGGGCTAGGATGGAAGTGACAGGGTCTAGGGAAAGATTTGGGAATGACAAGCCACTCTGGAAGCAAAGAAGAGGGCATCTTATTCAGTTTCCAGACCACACATCCACGGAAAAAGAAAACTCAGGCAAAAACCTCGAAAAAACAAAAGAAAAAAGAAAGGGCCAAAAATCAGGCTGACACAGTACGACACCTCCGAGTTCTGCACACATTTAGCTTGATGACGTCCCTCAAACTCTTGATCCAGCAGAGTGTCGATGAAGTCGATGAGTTCCGTCAGCACGCCGGCTTGATGACAGTGTTGGTGAAGTGATCCGTGCAGGGCTTCGCCTAAGCACTACAACGATATGAGTGGAGGAGTAAACGGTGGAGGGGGCATAGCACACGGCTAAACAATGGGTGTGCCTTTGGGGTGCCCTCCCTCCCCCGTATATAAAGGAGGAGAGGAGGAGGCTGGCCACCAAGGGGGCGCGCCAGGGGGGAGTCCTACTAGGACTCCACTCCTAGTAGGATTCAGCGCCCCTTTTTTTCCTTCTCATGGAGGTGGAAAGAGGGAAGGAGAGGGAGAGGGGGAAGGAAAGGGGGCCGAGCCCCTTTCCCCTTGTCCAATTCGGACAGCCCATGGGGGGGCACCCCTTGTGGGCTCCCCTCTCTCTCCCCTATGGCCCATGTTGGCCTATTACTTCCCCGGGGGGTTCCAGTAACCTCTCGATACTCCGAAAAACATCCGAAACTTCTCGAAACCATTCCGGTGTCCGAATGTAACCTTCCAATATATCAATCTTCACCTCTCGACCATCTTGAGACTCCTCGTCATGTCCGTGATCTCATTCGAGACTCTGAACAACCTTCGGTCACCAAAACACATAACTCATATAATATCAATCATCATCGAACGTTAAGCATGCGGAGCCTACGGGTTCAAGAACTATGTAGACATGACCGAGACACCTCTTCGTTCAACAACCAATAGCGGAACCAGGATGCTCATATTAGTTCCCACATATTCTACGAAGATCTTTATCGGTCGAACCACAATGTCAGTATAGTTATTCCCTTTGTCATCGGTATGTTACTTGCCCGAGATTCGATCGTCGGTATCTTCATACCTAGTTCAATCTCGTTACTAGCAAGTCTCTTTATTCATTCCGTAGTGCATCATCCTGCAACTAACTCATTAGTCACATTGCTTGCAAGGCTTCATATGCATTACCGAGAGGGCCCAGAGATACCTCTCCGATACTTAGAGTGACAAATCCTAATCTCGATCTATGCCAACCCAACAAACACCTTCAGAGATACTTGTAGAGCATTTTTATAATCACCCAGTTACATTGTGACGTTTGATAACATACAAGGCATTCCTCCGGTGTCCGGAAGTTGCATAATCTCATAGTCAAAGGAATATCTATTTGACATGAAGAAAGGAGTAGCAATAAAACTGAATAATCATTATGCTAAGCTAACGGATGGGTCTTGTCCATCACATCATTCCATTAATGATGTGATCCCTTTATCAAATGACAACTCATGTCCATGGCTAGGAAACTTAACCATCTTTGATCAACGAGCTAGTCTAGTAGAGGCATACTATGGACACGTTGTTTTGTCTATGTTCACACATGTATCAAGTTTCTAGTTAATACAATTCTAGCATGAATAATAAAAATTTATCATGAATAAGGAAATATATAATAACAACTTTATTATTGACTCTACACTGGTACGCGTCGGTGCTATACAAAGGGTTTTTAACCCCTTTCCGCGACGACATTCGAAACCATCACCTAGTGAGTGTGGGCGATAGGGGGGTCCTTCCCACACGACCCAGAAACCGTCGGGGATATGCCCTCCTGGCGCACATGCTCGGCAAAATGAGGTCTTGTGCTACCGCGAGCAAGCAAATACGGTTATACGTACAATAGTGCTAAAAAATGCAATTATACAAGCGAAATCGTTTCCGGTCGTAAGTACATCCCACACAGTCAGTCCCCACTAAACGTTTCCGTTTGTATATACATCTCACATAGTCGCTACAAGGAAAACATTTCCGTTCATAGGTACATCACACACAAATTTCCCCGTTAAATCGTTTTTTATAGCGTTCCCATCGCACACAATATTAATAATTTTATCGTTTGCGTTATCGAATGCATCACACATGATGCGTAGAAGAAACTGTGTGGCAAAGGCTATCCATCACACAAAACTTTTATGCGGTAAATGTTTGCGCAAGGTGGCCTAACACAAACAGTTTTGAAGAGAATGTCATGTGTGATTGTTCATCGATCCAACGCGTTTATTCCTAGAAATTGTGTGCGTTGCCTTAGGTCATCGCCCACGGTATTTTCTCAATAACCGTTTCCAATAGCAAAACCAATTAGCAGGCTAATTACCCTATTATTAATAATCCATTTATGAATCTAATTGACATTCATATTAAACACATAATATATTTCATTCCCATATTAATGAAGCAGAATTTCATAATTGAATTACATCAGAGTGCAACATGATATAGCTTCAGCACTCAGCTACCCCATTACACAACTGCACCAGCACCAAGTTTCACATGCAACATCTAGAACCTTTCGAAATTAGCATCATAAATGGTACATAGACAAATGCATCTCATCGGGAAAACTGCTAAAGCGGAAGGCGAATATTGAACCTTCATTGATGTTGAAGGTCTTTGCAACTTTAGGCCAGTGCTTGTGGATGATTGACCGTCCATCCTTCGTCCTCTTCAGGAACACTTCAATATTGAACCGTGGGTGTTGTATGAATACCTTCCTTGCCTCCTGACCATACATGTGGTTTGAGAGGTAATCATCAGTGAACTGTTTTGGAAAGGCCTGAAAACAAGGATATGCATAAATATCTTCTCTATATTAGAAATGGCGCAAAGGAATAAAAAGACAAGGTATAATAGTTAGTACCATCTTGTAGTGAACTGATGTCTTCTTCATTGTGCAGACAAATATATTGTTGTTTTTTGTTGCTAATTTCTTTATCCTAACAATCTTTCTAAGTTTCTTGACTTGACTGATATTCATGGACAACTCATTTCCCCATATGCAAAAAGGGTCGAACAGTGGGTCAAAACCTCTGACAGCAGGACCTACATGTGCAAGACCAAATTGTTTAAAACCTAAGTATTAGAATGGTTCCTGCAATTGCACAATAATGTGCTATTATACAAAGGACCATGCATGTGCAAACCTCGATTGTAAACCTCAGTGCTTCCCATTGCTTCCCTGCAACACATATAAGGTAGTTAATGATCAGGTTAAGTGAGGGTCCGCATGCTATTAGTAAAATATGTTGATGAAAATTAAGCACATTGCAGATTCATCAGATTAATTTAAGCCACATGGAAAACCCATTTATCCAAACCAAGCATCATTAAGAACTAGGAAATATAGCAATTGTATATGTTTCCCATGTATTAAGTGCAGCCAAATTCGATTATTCCTCACATGCACAACAATACAAAATTCTACCCATGACAATTGGACATTGCATTGGAGAATTGAACCCAGCAGTTAACTAAACACCACAACAAATGAACCAAACATTAACTAAGCACCACATTGCAGAATATAATATACGCCTAATAGAAGATCAGACAGTTAACCAAACCAAGCATGCTTAACAACTTGGAAATATAGCAATTGTATTTGTTTCTCATGTATTTAGTATAGCCAAATTCAATTTATTTCTCACATGGTATACAATAACAGAATGCACCCACAACAATTGAACATCACATTGTAGAATGGAACCAAATAGTTAACTAAACACCACAACAAAAGAACCAAATGTTAACTGAGCACCACATTGCACAATGTATAACATACTAGAAGATCAAACAGTTAACCAAACCAAGCATGCTTGACAACTTGGAAATATAGCAATTGGATTTGTTTCTCATGTATTTTGTAAAGAAAAAATCGATTTATTTCTCACATGGAAGACAATACAAAATTGCACCCTGACGAATTGAACATCACATTTGCAGAATTGAACCAAACAGTTAACTGAACATGACAACTAATTAACCAAACAGTTAATAAGTGAGCACCACATTGCATGACTGTAAGTGCATCTAGTGCCCCTTAGTGATTTTGGTGTATTGAAGACTTATAGGTTAAGGGACTAATGCGTTTGTGAGTATACACAGGTCTATAAGTCTATGAGGAGTTTGATATTTACAGAGAAAGTCGACCCCTAAAAATGAAGTTCTTCAACTGAAGACTTTCTGAAGACTTTGAAAGTGAAGACATTGGTGTGACCTTGAAGACTTGGTATTCATTTGTGGAACATGAAGCGTGAAGACTTTTGTTTTCATAGTTTCATTTTCTCTTTCTTGAGTCATAGAAACACCGTACTGTTAAAGGGGGTCGAGGAAATATTAAGGAAAAATTTCCATGTGATGCTCAACTCAAAATCCTACACCTACCAATCCCTTCGAGTGAAGCCTTTGGAAATCTCATACAGTTCAGTCACTTTCTTCAGTGACAGAGACGAAGTTCTTCTGGTCGCTGATGAATTTGTTCTGACTAAGGAGTTAGGAATTCGTCAGTGCGAATTACCTACACAGTGAGGAACATGATAGCCCTGAGGAATTTGAGAGTCAAATTTCCGACCGTTGCTATGCTGCGCGCCAGCTGTCCCAAAATATCTTATCTACCTAACGGTCATATCATTGAGGGGCATTTATGTCTTATCATGTCGGGCTGCTCCCTAGGCTATAAATAGCCCCCCCCCTACAACCACTAGCTGGTTGGCTGCTCCGAGAGAACTTGACACTTGTCATTTGAGAGCAGCCCATCCTCCGAGGACTTTGAGCGAAAATCATCGAGTGAGGAAAACCCAAAACAAACCCCTACAAACCCAAAGTGATTGAGCATCACTGAAGAAATTGATCCTGTGTAGATCCGACGCTTGTTACCTTTGAAGACTGTGCTTCTTCCAGACGGTTAGGCGTCAAGGTCTAGAGCATCCAAGAGGAATTGTGGATCGCCGAGTGACCAAGTATGTGAAGGTTTGGAAGTCGCCTGAAGACTTACCACGAGTGATTGGACGAGGTCTGTGTGACCTTAGTTCAAGGAGAATACGGTGAGGACTGGGTGTCCTGAGCTGCGTGCTCAGCGACTGGGTGTCCGGGACTGTGTGTCCTCGAGTTTAAATACTCATCCGCTCCAACCAGACGTACAACTGAGACATCAGTTGGAACTGGTCTACCAAATCATTGTCTTCACCAACCTAACTGGTTCTATTTCCTCAACCCTTTCATTTCCTCATTACTGTGTTGAGTGTTTGTTCATATCTGTGTTTCAAGACTTTGACTGAAGACTTTCTCAATTTCCTCAGTTCAATTTCTTCAGTCTGTTTGTCTTCATCTTGTGTTATCCTATGATTACGCTTTCTGTACTCTGTGCTAGTCTTCATTTCATCATGATGACCATGCTTGTATTCTGTTATGCTTACTTCTGAGTACTTATTCCGCTGCTAATAGTTCTTCGCTAAGGAATTTCCTCACCGGCAAATTCCTCAGTGAAGAATTCATAAAAATCGCCTATTCACCCCCCTCTAGTCGACATAACGCACTTTCAATTGGTATCAGAGCGAGGTACTCCCTTGTTCGGTGTGATTTTGGTTTAACCGCCTGGAGTTTTAGTTATGTCGACCGCAGGTATGATCAAGGTCTCGGCTGGGTGTCCTACCTTTGATGGGACGGACTACCCCTACTGGAAAAACAAGATGCGAATGCATCTCGAGGCAATTGACAACGATCTCTGGTATGTTGTGGAAAATAGTGTTCCCTCTGTCTCACCCTCACTGAACGCTACTGATGTGAAGAGATTCAAGCAACTCGATTCTCAAGCGAAGAATATCATATGTGGCCATCTGAGTAAAGGACAGTATGGAAGAGTGAGTGCTTTGGAAACTGCTAAGCTTATCTGGGATAGGCTGACCAAAGTGAATGAAGGAGTCTCAACTCAGCGTGACTCTCGAGTTGATGTTCTTCGAAATCTTTTCAACCGCTTCAAAAGACTTGAAAATGAAAATGTCCAACAAACCTTTGATCGCCTCACTGACATCTCAAATGAGCTTCAAGCCCTCGGTGCCACTGACATCACTGACCATGAGGTGGTGAAGAAACTGTTGAGATCACTTGATTCCTCATTTGATACTCTGGGTCTGATGATACAAGAACGGGCTGACTACAAGTCTCTTGATCTTGCCGATATCCTCGAAAGGCTAAATACTCACGAGTTCCAGCTTGCTGAAAAGAGAGATCTCTATGGTTCGAGCTATGGCAAACCACATGCCCTGAAGGCCAAGGTTGTGTCTGAGTCTGAATGTGAGGATTCTGGTAGTAGCCTTGGTGATCCTGAAGAATTGAGCCAGGAGCTAGCACTGCTCGTGAAGAAATTCCAGAAGTTCTCAAGACGTGGTCGCTTTGGAAAATCCTCAAGAAGCAGTGATTCCTCATCAAGTGACTATAAGAGAAGGATGTGCCACAAATGCAAGAAACCTGGTCATTATATTCAAGATTGTCCTCAGTGGGAAAAGGAATTGAAGAAGAAGAAATACAAGGATTACAGTTCTGATGATGCGAAGAAGAAGAAGAAATCATCAAAATCCTCGAAGTCTTCATCTCACAAGAAGAGCAGCTCAAAGAAGGCTCGGGCATTCATTGGCAAGTAAATGGACTCTGAAGCTGAATCGGAGGAACATGAGGAAGAGGAGGCGTCTGAAGAATCCGAATCTGGTGTGGCGAGTCTGGCCTTCGCTACTGCTTTCGTTAGCAAGTCCATCTTCAACACTGAAGAAACTGACCCCACCGACAAGCCTGATGAAGATAATGATGACTACGCTCCCACCTATTGCTTCATGGCAAAAGGTGCAAAGGTACTCAAATACACCTCCTCTGAATCTAGTGAAAATGAATCTGATGAGAATCTCAAGCCCAGCTACTCTAAACTTGCTAAGATTGCTGTAAAACAACAAAGGGCTTTTGAAAAGGTTCAAAACATGCTAGACAAAAGTGATGATACGTTGGGTGAAGAAATGGATCGTACTAAAGCCCTGACTGAAAATCTTCAGAGACTTCAGTCTAGGTTTGATAACCTTCAAAGTCATCATAACACTCTCTTATCTGATCATGAGAAACTTTCTTATGAATTTCTTCAAAGAAAGCAAGATCTTGAGAAGCTAAGAGTGAGTTATGAAGATCTTCAGAAGGAGCGCGATTCATTACTAGCTCAACAAATGAGCGCTTCTCAGGAAGAATTTGTTCCTCCATGCTTAAAGTGCATTGAACGTGTATCTTCTAATTCTTCACCTGAATGTTCAAATGCTTCAACTGTTACAAATTCTTCACCTGCCTCTGCTATCACTAATTCCTCATCTGAGGACATTGCTAGTATCACTAACGATGGAGGGCTAAAGGAATTGTACATGATAGGCATGTACAAAATCCTCAAAGGGCATCAGATTCTTTATGATGTGCTCAAAAAGCAGATCCTCAACAGAAACCCTAGGAAAGAGGGTATCGCCTTTGAGAGGAAACTTAATGCTGATGGAACATATTGGAAGCCTGAGTAGTACCCCAAAACCTCATGGGTTGCTGCAAAGGGACCTCTAGTTGATCCATCTAACTTATCTGGCTTTACATGTGAATCTCCTCATCCTTCTGATGAGTCATTTGACTCCAACTATAAACTGTTCAAAAATCAGAATGGTGAAGTATTTGCTAGATATGTTGGCACTAACTGCAGGAACAGTTCTCCTATGAAGAAAATCTGGGTTCCCAAGAAGTGCCTTAAAATTCTTCAGGTGAATGTCCTCATGACACCACCAGTGAAGAACAGGAACCCCAGATCAAATTCTTCATATGGATCAAATTCCTCAAATGGATCAAAGTCCTCATATGATTATCATCGTGCTAACAACTCTGTTTCACAGGGTAGAGCTAAGGGCTATGAATATGCACATTATTCTTCAAATCATTATGTTCATAAGTCCTCGAAGAATTTCTCTGCTTATTCATATGCTTATCCTAACCCCTCTTATGTGAAACGAAATGGATTGGCCTCTATACCACCTTTCTCATATGGTGCTCGCAGAGTGATGGACTCTTTGCCACCCCTTCAGATGTGGGTGGTGAAGAAAAAGAACTAATCTCTTCTGCAGGGTCAGGTCTCCAGACGTGCCTTAACGTCTGAAGAATTTGCTGGGGACCTGACAAAATTGCCTGAAAGGACGCATGCGAATCATGATGAAATAAACTTTCACACGTCCTCCTACTGCTATATCTGTTTACTGCTTGATGAAATTCATCTGATGAACTTGATACCATATTCTTCATTGATGAAGCATATGAGATTGTAAGTTACACTAATTCATCTGCAGGATGATCAACCCAAAACCACTGAATGGGTCCTCGATAGTGGATATACAAATCACATGACTGGTGACAAGAATCTTTTGATGGGTGCTCCCTTATCACCGTCACATCTGAAGCACATCATCTTTGCTGACAAAGGCAAAAGTCAGGTATTGGGTCTTGGTAAGGTTGCGATCTCTAAGGATAAACACATGGACAAAGTCATGCTTGTTGAGTCCTTAGGATACAACCTCATGTCAGTCTTAATGCTTTGTGATCTTGATATGGTTGTTGTCTTTGGCAAGTATCACTGTGTTGTGATTATGGAAGCTGACAATTCTAAAGTCTTTGAAGGCTTTAGGAGAGGAGATTTGTATATTGTTGATTTCTCTACAGGACCACAACCAGCCGTGTGTCTACTTGCAAAAGCTTCAGAAGGCTGGCTATGGCATCGACAACTTGGTCACATAGGCATGAGGAATTTGCACACGCTTGCGAAGAAGAAGCATGTCATTGGCATTGAGAATGTCAAATTCCTCAAGGATCACTTATGCGGAGCCTGTGAAGCTGGAAAAATGACCAAGGCCAAGCATCCAACAAAGACTATCATGACCACTACTCGTCCATTCGAATTGCTTCACATGGACCTCTTCGGACCTAATCATTACTCAGCAGTCACTAATGCTGCATCTCTATATGGTTTTGTCATTGTTGATGATTACTCTCGATATACATGGGTACACATTGTTACTTACAAACATGAAGTGCAGGAAGTCTTCAAACGTTTTTCCTCGAGGGCTTCAACCAACTTTGGTGTGAAGATCAAGCACATCAGAAGTGACAATGGAACTGAGTTCAAGAATTCCGGTCTTGATGACTATCTTGATGAACTTGGTATTACTCATGAGTTATCTGCTCCCTATACTCCTCAGCAAAATGGCGTCATGGAGCGCAAGAACAAAACTCTTGTTGAGATGGCTCACACTATGCTTGATGAATACAAAACGCCTCATCGTTTTTGGATTGATGCAATTGATACTACGTGCCACATCATCAACAGAGTATATCTTCACAAATTCTTCAAGAAGACGGCCTATGAACTCCTCACTGACAAGAAACCCAATGTGAGTTATTTCAAAGTCTTCGGTGCTAAATGTTGGATTAGAGATCCTCACCACAATTCTAAATTTGCACCGAAAGCACATGAAGGTTTTATGCTTGGTTACGGAAAGGACTCGCACACCTACAGAGTCTTCAACATTGTTCTTCACAAGATTGTTGACACTGTAGATGTGTGGTTCGATGAAACTAATGGCTCGCAAAGAGAGCACCTACCTTCTGTGTTAGAAGAACCAACACCTGAGGATTCTATCGAGTTCAAGGCAACTGAGGATGTCATTCCTACTGAAGAATTTGCTGAAGAATTCATTCCAGTTCATGAAGAACATCGAGCTGATACACCTGAAGAAAATGCTGAGGAAAATGGTGCTGAAGAAAATGCTGACCAAACTCCTTAGTGACAACCAGCTCATCCTCGCGTTGCAAAAGAAGTGCAAGTGGAGAAGATCATCGATGACATTCGAGCGCCAGGTCCTCTCACACGCTCAAAAGCTTCACATTTATCTAACTTTTGTGGGCACTATGCTTTTGTCTCTATCACAGAGCCCACTAAGGTAGATGAAGCATTTCTGGAGCCGGAGTGGATTCAGGCTATGCAAGAAGAATTACATCAGTTCGATCTCAACAATGTATGGGAACTGGTCAAACGTCCAGATCCTTGCAAGCATAATATCATTGGAACAAAGTGGATCTACCGCAACAAGCAAGATGAAAATGGCCTTGTGGTGATGAATAAGGCACGACTGGTAGCTCAAGGCTACACACAGGTTGAAGGAATTGATTTCGATGAAACTTTTGCACCTGTTGCTAGACTTGAGGCTATTCGCATATTACTTGCTTATGCTAACCATCATGATATCATCTTATATCAAATGGATGTGAAAAGTGCATTCCTCAATGGTAAGCTTGAGGAAGAAGTATATGTTGCTCAACCCCCAGGTTTTGAAGATCCAAAGAATCCTGACAAAGTCTTCAGACTTAATAAGGCCCTCTATGGCCTCAAGCAAGCCCCTCGGGCGTGGTATGATACATTGAAGGAATTCTTCGTGAAGAATGGCTTCACACCCGGTTCACTTGACCCTACTCTCTTTACTAAATCTTATGATGGTGAACTGTTTGTGTGCCAAATATATGTTGATGATATTATCTTTGGCTGTACTGACCAACGTTATAGTGATGAATTTGCCTATATGATGAGTGAAGAATATCAAATGTCTATGATGGGAGAGTTGAAATTCTTCTTAGGTCTTCAAATTCGTCAACAGCGCAATGGCATATTCATATCTCAGGAGAAATACCTCAAAGATGTACTGAGGAAATTCGGCATGCAAGATTGCAAAGGCGTCAAAATTCCTATGCCCGCAAATGGCCATCTATGCACTGATGAAAATGGTATTGACTTCGATCACAAGGTATACCGCTCCATGATTGGTTCTTTATTGTACTTATGTGCATCTAGGCCAGATATAATGCTTAGTGTTTGCATGTGTGCCCGATTTCAAGCTGCACCGAAGGAATCACACCATAAGGCTGTGAAGCATATTGTTCGATATCTAGCTCACACACCAACACTAGGATTATGGTACCCCAAGGGCTCTGCTTTTGATCTCATTGGATATTCTGACTCTGACTATGCTGGTGATCATGTGGACCGCAAGTCAACTTCTGGCACTTGTCATTTCCTCGGACGATCTTTGGTCTGTTGGTCCTCGAAGAAACAGAACTGCGTATCACTGTCCACTGCGGAAGCTGAATACATTGCTGCTGGCTCTTGCTATGCTCAACTGCTTTGGATGAAGCAAACACTCAAGGACTATGGCGTCAACGTGAAGAATGTGCCTCTTCTCTGCAACAATGAGAGTGCCATCAAGATTGCTCACAACCCGGTTCAGCACTCGAAGACAAAGCACATTCAGATTCGTCATCATTTTCTTCGTGATCATGTGTTGAAGGGCGACATCTCCATCGAGCACGTGAAGACTTAAGAACAGCTAGTTGATATCTTCACTAAGCCCTTGGATGAGAAGAGATTTAGCAAGTTGCGGTGTGAGCTAAATATCTTAGAATCTTCGAATGTTCTTTGAAAAGGACACACATCCTAACACTTATGCAAAATTGATGACTTAGATGTGCAACACATGAAGAAACGTTTTTCTTCAATCAATGAAGAATAACACTCTAAGTGTGAAGAAATTAATGAAGAATTTGATTCTCAAAACCCTACGACAATTGTACGCGGTGTCTGAAATCATCATTCTTATACGGTGGGTCACGCCACCACAAAAAGTTGAAAATCTTCAATTTGAGTTTTTCCTCAGTTTTGAAATTCTTCAGTTTTTCAAATTCTTCAACTTTTCAAAATCTCCACTGTTTCCTTCGTTTTTCTTTATTGGCTATATATATATATGCGTTTATGTCCTCTACAGCATTCACTTATAGCTATTTCTTCAAGTTGTTTTTTCTGCTAAGTGAATGTGATCGGACCCTTCCCCCTCTATGCTATACTCAACCCAATCTATTCACAAATTCTTCATATGCGTTCTATTTGAAATTCGTTCAAAATCTTCACTGTGTCCTTGTCAGCTGAAGGAATTGCGAACGAAACTTTAAAACAAATCTTATCCAAATTTTTGGTTTTGCCGCTCAAACCGTTCCGCATCCCACAATGCATTATTCTATTCACCCACGATCGTACACGATCTCAACTACATAGTACGTGGGTGACACATGTCGCGAGAAGGAGAAAGGGCAGGGGCACGTTCGTCCCAAATCTTCGGGCGAACAGTTTTTCACCGTGTCTATAAATACCCCTCTCCCCTTCCTCACTTCATTTACTCCGCTCGATCACTACTCTCTCACTCGAGCTCCTCAAACCCTAGCGCCGCCGCTACTCCATCGTCGCCGGTGAGGAAGAGCTTCGCTGCCTCGACCTCGTCGCCGTCGTACTCACGCCGACCGTGGAAATCTTCACTCCGCCGCCGCCGTAGCTGTCTTCCTCTGCCAAGTTAGGGCGTGGGAGATCTAACCTGACGAACTTCATATCTGTTCTTCTCAGTTCGTCGTGTTCTTCACTTCAGGTAATTAAAAGTTACTCTCATTACTCACTTTGATTCTCAAACTTTCCTGAAAATCTTCAAAGGTGTTTATTCTTCAAATCTTCACTCATATGAACACCACACATCATATGATCTTGAACTGTTTCTCTAAGCAATCATTTTCTTCAAGATTCTCTAATTGTGTGGATCTTCGATCTGTACAACTCTGGAACCTAAGACAAGAATGCTTAGTGAAATTCCTCAAGGTTCATCTGGTCAAATTCCGCAAAACTTGTTCTTTTTGAAAAACCTCCTCAGAACGCATATGACCTCTCCGAATTCCTCGCACCTGTACTCTGTTCACAGGTACTCATGTCTGCTGCTGAATCACTAGGTTCTCATCAACTTACCTCATTTGCAGCGTTCCTCGAAGAAAAACTGCATACTTCTTCAGAGAACTCGATTGTTCAAATTCCTAAACTGAAGAATATGGCAGACGGTAAGAAGCCGCAGAAAGGAGGAAAGAAACCTGAGGTTATGACTGCGTTTGAAATCCTTGAGGAAATTTATGCTGACTATTGCACACCTGATGAAGCAAAGTTTGGCAAAGAAAACAAAAATTAGCGCAAGGTGCGCATTCAGAGGATTGAACGGAGATGGGCAAGGGAATGGAGGGAATACAGATATGTGACTCCAAAGTACATGAGGAAATTCGCCCTCAATCCTCCATGCCCAAGAGCTCCATTGGCACCTGGCCAAGTAGCTGACCCCACAAGCATCAAACGTGGTGAGGACTTTCCTGAAGAATGGGCTAAGCGCCAAGCTAAATTGGCAAGACAAGCCAAGGAGGCAGTGAAGAAATTCAATGAGGATTCTGCCACTGCTACTGCTATTGAGGCCTCGGTCAAACCGAGGAAATCCATGCCAAAGAAGCCTGCTCGTAAGCCAAGTGCTTCACCAACAGTGCCCTCACGGCAAATTCCTCACACTGCTACAGCTCCACCAAAGTCCTCAACAGCTCCTTCAAAATCCTCAGCTCCTATGCATCTGGCTACATGTCAAAGGACTGCTGGTTTCTCGATTGCCTCTAGTGTTTCAGCAAGTTCCTCAGCTGCACCAATTTCCTCATCAGGCCCCACAGTGTTGAAGACCAAAGCAATAGCTGGACGAGGTCCTCGGCCAAGTCCAAAGAAGAAATAGATCGCATTCCATGTGCCTTCTGATGATGAAGCTTCTGATGATGAACTTGCAGAAATCATCAAAGACAGACAGGTGAAGGCCGCTAGAGCCAAAGGCACATCTGTGCCACTGCTGTTGGATCCGAGAAAAATCCTCGATTGTATTGATCTCTGGCACAAGGATCCAAACACCCCAATGCCTGATTTTCATCTGACCCCTGGACAAAGTCATATGTTGACCCATTTCATCACTGAAGAGAAATGGAAGTTTGAAAAGGCAAGAGAGATCAAGAAAGCTCAATACAGAAAGGAGAAGCTCCTGAAGAAAAACATTGTCAGAATGACACCTGAGGAACTTCTCCAGGCTCAGTCTGAAATTCAAGCCCTCTGCAATGACTTTGATGCCTACTATGCTGATTGGCAAGGAGCTAAAGTAAGATTCGTCAATCTGACAAAGAAATTCACAAATGTTGCAGCCCCATCGCAACAAGAAAATCTTCAGGCTGCAGACTCTGCTCAGCCTGCTGAAGAACATGCCAGCACCGCTGATGACTTTCAGCCTGCTGAAGAACATGCTCGTTCCAGGGATGGTGAAGAAATTCCAGCCACAGAAGAAATTGCCAGGGCATCCACTAGTGGTGCGCCTGAAGAAACTGAAGAGATCAGGGCAATTGCATCAGTTGCGCCTGAAGAAATTCAACCAGATTCCTCAGCTCCTCCTGCGCCAACACCAACTCCAATTCTTCCATCTTCTTCTGATGTGAAGAAGACCAAGGTTGCAGAGCGAGCTGCAGTGAAGAAAAGGAAGGCATCAGTTGCGTCAAACTCTTCGGTTGCGAAGAAAATGAAGCCAATGACCAGCTCACTCGAAAATCCAATTGATGCTGTTCCGATTTCCTCCATGCCATCAAAGGACCTTGTTCCTTTTGGAGAAGACTATGAGATCCCAAGCGGATCTGATGAAGAAAATCATTCTGCTGCTTCGTCAGAGCAGATTGATGAAGAAATTGAAGTGGAAGCAATCCCTTCAACCCCAATCATTTCCTCGCCTATGACTCAGTTCACAGCTGAAGAGGCCGGTGTTGAGGAACTTGAAGAAGATGAGGATATTGGAAGCACAACGCCAGTGATGAACGATGACTTTTGGGAAAGTCAGCATCCAAATTCTCCACTCTTCACCCCAATCCAACAGATACCTCAGTCCCTTGCTCCAACTGTTCAAATGGGCTCTGAAGAAACTCATCCCACTTCATCTATCCATGAAGAAATTCCAGCCACTAGTGCTGATGAACCTGCTGCTGCTGATCCTCAGACTGCACCTGTTGAGGAACAAGAAATTCCTCAGCCTGAAGAACCTGAGCTCGCGATTCCTAAGGTGGTGATGCAACTCACTGACACCCCTCTGCCAAAGCCAAAGAATCCGTTCTCAAGCAAACAGAAGTTCAAGGTTGAAGATTTCTTTGCCGAGCACGTATTCTTCACTGATTATAATCCATATGATTCTGCTCGCATAAGGAAGAGGCGTTTCTGGACTGCCAGCCAAGCCAATTTCTATTCCTCAGTGCTCTTCAACAAAGACAAAGTCTTCGATCATGCACATATTCCTCATGTGGACATGGAGTCTCTGCCGGGCTTTGAGCCAGTCCTCAGTATTCTTCACGACGCAGGACTTCTGATTTTCTGCATTGATATTTGTGACTGGAATGAAGAACTCATTCTTCAATTCTATGCAACTCTGCACATCACCGGAGACGCTGAAGACGTGAACTCATGGGTATTAGACTGGATGTCTGAAAATACTCACTACAAGGCACCAACAACTGAATTGCTTCGTGCTCTACCACTCAGTCCTCCACTTGATGGTGCTCGTTGTATCTACAACGAACCAGAACTTTCAAATCACTATATGCAAGTGCTGATGAAGCCTTTGAAGCCAAGGCAGGCCCCATGAACCAAATTCCTCGTCAATGAATTACTCTATGTGCCTCGGACTGTCTATCGAATTCTGACAAAGACAATGAGTCCCATAAAAGGCCACGACTCAAATGATGAAGAAGTCGTTGGCATCATGAAGAATATGCTTTTCAACATCATTCATGGCGTTCCCGTCAACTTCCATGATTTCTTCATGAGGACTCTGGCCAATATTGCTATGTCACCATTCGAGATGAAGCCCTATGCTCCTTGGATTATGAGATTCATCAGGGCAAGATCTTCACTGAATTACAAAGCTGACACTCTGAACCACGGTAGCTACTTGTCTCCCATTGAAGTCCTCAAACGGACAGTTTCATCAGCTGATGATAAAGGCAAGGCCACTGCTGTGATCGATGAAGGCATTCGTCCATTGGATGGTCAATTTCGCAAGGCTGCATCTTACTCTACCAATGACGATTCTGCCACACATGACTCTGCCGCAAATACCTCAGCCAAGCAAAATCCTCAAGCCACAGCACCCAGGGTGATGACTGACCGTGAGTTACTCCTCAGTCTTCATCAGAAGGTTGATCGCAATCACAAATGGGAAAAGTGTCAGTTTGGTGCACTTCTTCACAATATGACCTCAACACACAATGCAGTGAAGAAGAACCAATACTACCTTCATGAAACCTTTAACCGCACCTGGGCTGTCCTCACTCATGTCTATAGCGCTGAAGAACTGAAGACTATGGGTCTCAAGGAAGAATTTGACTGGTCTGCACCTCCTCCGAAGAAATTCAAGAGGGTCAAAATTCCTCCACTGGTGGCCAGCTCTTATTCTTCATCGCGTGACACTGATGAGTATGAAGATTTGGACGACACTGCGGCAGGCCCTGCTACAACAATCAACCCCGACAATGCTGGCGCTCCTCCATCGACTTGAAATTCTTCAGGGGCGTTAGTCCTCAGTTTCAATCGCCTTGGTCATTTGATGACAAAGGGGGAGAAATCTGAGTTAGTCTTAAAGCGGGTCTATATTAAGGGCGTTTTTTTAAAGTTACAACTCTCGTTCTGAAACTTTTATTTGGATCGAGTTGTAATCTTAAACCCGATGGTGCGCTGATACTTTTGTTGCATTATGCTTTGCATGCTTATTCCTCGTTAATGACACTGCACGCATGCTGAATCTCATCAGGCACCATATTTCATCATGCATTTCAAATTCTTCATATTATATATCAAATGCGTGTATGAATTACAAGATATAGGGGGAGATCTCCATGATTCAACTCTTCAAATGTGCATTGCCTCAAAAGCAAATTCCTCACTATGCACATCTTCAGGGGGAGTTCTACTATATCTTGTAATCAAATTCCTCAATATCAGTGTATACACTTCATATGTTTATCCCCGTTGAAAACTTAACCTATGTTGTCATCAATCACCAAAAAGGGGGAGATTGTAAGTGCATCTAGTGCCCCTTAGTGATTTTGGTGTATTGAAGACTTATAGGTTAAGGGACTAATGCGTTTGTGAGTATACACAGGTCTATAAGTCTATGAGGAGTTTGATATTTACAGAGAAATTCGACCCCTAAAAATGAAGTTCTTCAACTGAAGACTTTGATATTCTGAAGACTTTCTGAAGACTTTGAAAGTGAAGACATTGGTGTGACCTTGAAGACTTGGTATTCATTTGTGGAACATGAAGTGTGAAGACTTTTGTTTTCATAGTTTCATTTTCTCTTTCTTGAGTCATAGGAAACACCGTACTGTTAAAGGGGTCGAGGAAATATTAAGGAAAAATTTCCATGTGATGCTCAACTCAAAATCCTACACCTACCAATCCCTTCGAGTGAAGCCTTTGGAAATCTCATACAGTTCAGTCACTTTCTTCAGTGACAGAGACGAAGTTCTTCTGGTCGCTGATGAATTTGTTCTGACTGAGGAGTTAGGAATTCGTCAGTGCGAATTACCTGCACAGTGAGGAACATGATAGCCCTGAGGAATTTGAGAGTCAAATTTCCGACCGTTGCTGTGTTGCGCGCCAGCTGCCCCAAAATATCTTATCCACCTAACGCTCATATCATTGAGGGGCATTTATGTCTTATCATGTCGGGCTGCTCCCTAGGCTATAAATAGCCGCCCCCTACAACCACTAGCTGGTTGGCTGCTCCGAGAAAACTTGACACTTGTCATTTGAGAGCAGCCCATCCTCCGAGGACTTTGAGCGAAAATCATCGAGTGAGGAAAACCCAAAACCAAACCCCTACAAACCCAAAGTGATTGAGCATCACTGAAGAAATTGATCCTGCGTAGATCCGACGCTTGTTACCTTTGAAGACTGTGCTTCTTCCAGACGGTTAGGCGTCAAGGTCTAGAGCATCCAAGAGGAATTGTGGATCGCCGAGTGACCAAGTCTATGAAGGTTTGGAAGTTGCCTGAAGACTTACCACGAGTGATTGGACGAGGTCTGTGTGACCTTAGTTCAAGGAGAATACGGTGAGGACTGGGTGTCCTGAGCTGCGTGCTCAGCGACTGGGTGTCCGGGACTGTGTGTCCTCGAGTTTAAATACTCAGCCGCTCCAACCAGACATACAACTAAGACAGCAGTTGGAACTGGTCTACCAAATCATTGTCTTCACCAACCTAACTGGTTCTATTTCCTCAACCCTTTCATTTCCTCATTACTGTGTTGAGTGTTTGTTCATATCTGTGTTTGAAGACTTTGACTGAAGACTTTCTCAATTTCCTCAGTTCAATTTCTTCAGTCTGTTTGTCTTCATCTTGTGTTATCCTGTGATTATGCTTTCTGTACTTTGTGCTAGTCTTCATTTCATCATGATGACCATGCTTGTATTCTGTTATGCTTACTTCTGAGTACTTATTCCGCTGCTAATAGTTCTTCGCTAAGGAATTTCCTCACCGGCAAATTCCTCAGTGAAGAATTCATAAAAATCGCCTATTCACCCCCCTCTAGTCGACATAACGCACTTTCAATGACATATAGAACATATAGATTAGAGCAACAGATTACATGGTAAAAGTAGATAGCACAATTCACTAGAGTTTGTTAAGGAAAGGCAGGATAAGCACACGCGACGGGTAAACCGAGCGTGCTTAACCGGTGTAGCTAGCAAATGGCAAGGTGCTCCTCCAAGATCTGGGGGGTCGGCATGAATGACAGCCATTGCGACCTCATCCGCGTGTGCGGTCGCGATTTGCTTATCTGCTGCCAAATGATCCTTGAGATCCTAGCTATACTGCGTGCACCATGGCTTAGGGAGGCGCTTATTTGGTGGAGGGGTCGGTGATTTGGGTGGAAGGTGTCACGATTGCGCCGGAGGTCGGGGAATATGGGATGTGGAAGGAGAAGGAGGATGGGGGTCGGGTGTGGATTACCTACCTGGATAGGCGAGGCCGAGTAGCATGAAGGAAGGTCGCTGGCGAGGCGGGCGATGCTGCAAGCAAGAGGTGAAGGTTTCAACTTGGAAAGGAAGGCAGAAATAGGGGAAATATGGCTTTTGGTAAGGGGAGGGGGCAGGGAGGTAGATATCTTCGCGGAAGCTGGAAATTTGGAATCGCTTCAGCGAAAAACTGGCGCGCAAAGTGTCATCAGACACGGTCCCTTATTCAGAACTGTGTACGATATGTGAACATCACAAATGATTCAGATAGCTTAACCCGTGAGCAATTAGTTTGAACGTAAAAAATTTTGGTTCCAATTTTCCTGGTTATAGTGCTCATCCACGTCATTGCATAATTTGGGTACACAAAGGAGACTACAGCACACCCACACTTCTTAATCGAGCAAGTTCAGCAATTAAACAGAGCTAGCTGGCCTAAACATTACTCTAACAAATTAAAGACCGACACTGTTAATTAAACAAAACAAAGAGTACTACTACGGCTAGTGCTCGTCGATCTCTGCCGCCTCCTCCATGTCCAGCTCGCACCCGACGGTCGACTGGGAAGGCGCTCCATGGCATCCATCACACCATACTCGGCAAGCATCTCGCCATCCGCGTCTGCCATCTCTTTGGAAAAGGCCGCCATGAGCTGGGTGTGGGCGGCCGCCATCTGGGCTTTGGCGGGCTCCGTCGTGGCAAGGTATGCTGCGCAGGAACGGGCAACTGCTCGAACGCTCTCGGCAATTGCCAATTCTTCGGCCGTGGGTTGCCGACCGTTGTTAGAGAAGCTTCTTTTGATTTGTGCGGTGACCGCCACGAGCTGGGTGTGGGCGGCCTCGAGATGGTCCTGGGCGGCCTCCATCAAGGCTAAGGCCACCGCCGTGGAATGGGCAGCTGCTGTCTCGCTCTCACCAGTTGCTATCCCCAAGGTAGATGTTGCTGCCGCCACCTGTGAAGCAATAGCGGCCGTTTGGGCTGCATTGGCCGCCCGGTCGCAGATTCTGATCGCCCTCATGAAGCTTGTTAGCACGTGCCCGGCGGCTGCGACCGCGCTCTCGCTGGAGTGGGCCGCCGAAGTTTCCCTCGGGACGCAGGTCCACGTCCCCATCTTTCACTGGCGACAATTGTCGTGGTATTTCCTCGACATATGCCAACGGGTGGCTAATCATGTAGGGGGTCAAAAGAACGTTGCCGGGCTCTAGAAGCGGGAGTAGGCAAGACCGCAAACGACGCCGGGTCTTACCCAGGTTCGGGGCACTCCGTGGAGATAACACCCCAATTCTGCTCTGCGGGGTCTCCGCGTCACTATGATCAATAACAAGTACAAGGATGCTCCTTGAGCTATCTGGGCTAGAGGAGGAAGAAGGCAGCTAGTTCTACTTCTCCTTAGCTATGCGTGTGTGTGATCTAAAATGGGCTGAACCCTTTGCATGGGTGACTCGGGGGGGTTTATATAGGCCTACCCCTAGGGGTACAATGGTAATCCGGCTAGCCCTGGGACCCGACCGCCAGTGTCTCTTGGCTCCGGTTTCTCCGCCGGCTACTGGGGCCCGCCGCCTGGTGGGTCCCGTTGGCTGCCGTGAACTTGACCGATAGGTAGGGCCCACCGTATGCGGGCCAGGGGGACCAGGCTGCACTATAGCCTTGCCCCTGATGACGATGACTCGGTTGGGGGCTCGTGGCTACAGTGCCACTGCCTGGCGGGTGATCACTGTAGACACACCCCATCACCTCCGGTTAATTGTGCACAGACTCCAAGGGGAGGGGCCACCGCCTTCTAGGAGTCGGCCTCCCCTTGAGGTTGCCTGCTCTCGCGTTGCCATCTTCTGGGATAAGCGGGATGGTGGGGCCCGCCGCCTGTAGGCCACACCGACCGCCCTCGTGGGGGCATGGCCCTGCCTGATGTAGGCATTGTCATGGGCCGCGTGGCTACAGTGTCGTGCCAGGAGAAGGGTGTTTTCCTGGTACATCTGTATTGTAGCCACATTCCTTCCGGGATTTGGGGGTGGCAGGTGGCACTGTTGCCATGCCTTGCCTTGTTATAGCAAGTGGGTACAGACTTTGAGGTGGTGATGGGCCACCTATCAGGAGTCGGCCCATGCCCTCGCCGGCTTCTGAGGCACGCCGCCTTCTAGGAGGCGGCCGGTTGGCTCCAGCCAGCCACGGAGGCCGGCCTTGCGATTAGTCGGACTAAGGGGCTAGGGTAGCCCCGAGGTCTTGAAATCTGCCAAGGTGCAGATGAGGCTACCTGGGGTCTATCCCCCCGTCAGTAGTCTCCGAAGCTGGTGAGGTTCTATGGCTTGGGCAGCCAGGGAGCCTCAGCTGTTTCCCTCTTTAAGTGGCCTTCCGCCTTCTGCTCCGTCCGCCTGGGAGGAGTCGGGCGCTAGGAGCCAGACGGGGTTGCGGCCGCCTGGCAGAATTCGAATAGTCGTGGTGGGGGCCAGGTGGCGTGCTGGCTGGGCGTCGGGCTTGCCGCTTGCTGCCTGCCTGCCATGCGGCGCCTGGCGGCCAGGTCGGCCTACCAGCCCACACGAGCGATGGGACATCGCCACAGGCCCGGGCCCGCCACTACAGGGCCTCGGCATGCGTGTGGATCCGCTGCAGCCGAGGCGGATGGTTGCCCTTCCCAGGGCGGTTTAACGCACGCCTTTAAGGCGCGGAAGTTGCGGGCTCATGGGGGGAGTGGGCGCAGTTAATCCCATGTTTCCCCACGTCTCGCCCCCTCGGCTCCGCCGCCGCGAGGCTATAAGAAGGGGAGGAGGGGGCGGCAGAATGCACGTGCGCCCTCCTTTCCCTCTGTCTTGCTTCTTCTTCTTTGTTGCCACTGCGCTTTCTGCCCTCACCGGAGTGCTGCTACGGCTTGTCATCACCGGCCCTTTCTTCGCCGCTGCCGAGCACGAAGCCCATGGCGCTTAGCAGCTACGCTGGTGACTGGGACGGCTCCCCCGTCCACGAGGACCACATTCAGTTCCTCCGCGAGAGGCGACACCTTCTTAATCACACCAACGTCAAGGTGCGTCTCCCCCCTGCCCGGGAGATCTCTCCAGCGCCGAAGGACAGCGAGTACGTCGTCTTTCATGCGCATTTTATTTGCGGCTTCGGCCTTCCGATGAGCGGGTTCCTCCGCTCGCTAATGGACTTCTACGGAGTGCAGCCCCACCACCTCACACCGAACACGGCGGTGCTGCTCTCCGCCTTCGTCACGCTCTGTGAAGGCTACCTCGGCACTCTGCCCACACTCGAGCTGTGGGCAGAGCTTTTCTACCTCAAGCTCGGCACTACAACCAAGGGCGAGGTGGCGGTGTGCAGAGCCTGCATCGCGGTGCGGTGCACTGGGACCAGGGGCGGGCCCCGCTCCCCAGTCATCGCCCTGCTGCAGTCGGCAAAACTATGGAAGTGGTCATACTTCTACGTCGAGAACCTCAACTTGGCGCGGAACTATGTTAACTTGCCGAATTAAGTAGCCGGCTAGCCTGCCGAGCCCCGCGCCAACTGGAGCTTCCGGCCGAAGACTCTGTCAATCCCCTCCGCCAACGCCCACGCCCGGCTTCAGGTGATGATTGACTCGGAGCACCTCAGCCCCTCCGACTTGCTGGCCGCCTTCATGGAGCGTCGGGCGCTGCCTCTCCAAGGTCGGCCCCACATCATCAGCGCTATGAGTGGGCGCCGGGATCCATGCTGGATGTCAACCGAGATGCCGGTCTCGGAGATCGTCCGGCTGGTGAACCACATCTCCAACTACAAGCTGTCGGAGTCGGAGTGGCAATTCGGCATGCCGCCGTACAGCCGGGCCAACACGTCACCAAGAGTAAGTCATTTACTTCTCTTTTGTTTTCTCTTTTGCTGGTCTGAGTTCTTCCTGCCGTCTAAGCAGTCGAGCTTGGTGCAGTACTTCCCGGGCCAGACGACCCTCTAACTGGCTCCGGGCGAGGAGTTCCTGTCGGACCGGTCGATCAGCGATGAGGGCGACCCCGACTTGGGGGCGGCCGCCATGGAGGAGGACGACGCCACATGCGATGGTGGAGGGGAAGTAGGCGGCTTCTCCGGAGGCGGCCTGTGGGAGTGGCCGGACGACGACGCGGAAGACCACGAACCGCGCCACGGCCAGCGCACCGATAGGACGGGCGCCGGCTCTTCGGCCGCGCCAACTGCGACAGCCGGCGCGCCGAAGCACCAGGATGAGGGCGGGCTCTACGACAGCCGGTCCAAGAAGCGGAAGACCTCTACCGCCATGACCAAGCGGCAGGAGGCTGCCGCGAGGGCGGCCTAGTACCAAAGGGTGCTGAAGCCATGCCCGGGGGTGTCTGCGTAAGTGCTTTTGACTCTCCTTTTGTTGCTTTCATTTGTTTCTTCTTTGCTCTTTCTTCAATGCTCTTTCCTGCTTGCTTGAACAGGGCCCCGCTGTCCCTCTAGCGGGCCCCAGAGGCTTTGGTGGTTGGGGCAGCAACAACCCTGCTGCCCCCCGCCGTGTGGACCCGTTTGCCGACCTCTAGGAGGCCACAAAGAGGAACACGCAAGAGGCGCATGAGGAGCGGGAGGAGGCGGCCAGGGCGGCATAGGCCGAGGCGGCAAACAAGGAGCAGGCAAACGCGACCGCCAAGGTGCACAAGGCGGAGGCATCCCACGGTCAGGCCTCTGGGCCCGTCGACTCTCAGCACCCGGAGCCGCCTGCGCCGGAGGCCCCAGAGCCGGCTGGCGGAGCCGGCGTTGTCCTGCCGGTCATGGAGAGGGAACTAGACGGCCCCGGGCTTGGGGAAGAGGTGGTTCCGCCCCCGCCGACCGCCGATACGCAGGTCTGCCAGCCCGAGGGGCCACAGGCGGTGCCGTCTAACGGCCAGCTGATGGTGGGGCTGCTTCCCACGGTTCACATGCTGGCGCGCTGGCGCCAGGCGAAGGCGAGATCGGCGCTGCGACTGATGGAGGTCGGAGCCTCCAGCTCGGCGATGCCCGATGTTGAGGCCACCAGTGCCAACACGGCGGACTGGGCGTCTGATGGTGGTGGCGGCGTCCTGAACTTGCCGCCCAATGCGCCGCCCTCCAGAAGTTCATGCAGGAGTTTCTGGCGTCGCGAGCGGTCATTCAGGTACGTGCTTGCTTTTTGTCTTTATCTTCTCACAATATTCCGTGGGGACGCGCCAGCGCACCCACTGGGTGTAGCCCCCCGAGTTCTAGGCCGGCTGCCGAGTAGGCGGCTCAGAACTTTAAGGTGAGTTCCGAGTGCTAATCTTGTTTTTCTTTTCTTCTTTTGTCCTTGCTGCGGGACTACTACAACCTCCACGCCGCCGCCTGCAACTCCCACGTCAAGGAGCTGGCCAAGCGGACCAGCGACTTGAACGAGAGTCGAAGTAAGCGTTTCACCTTTCTTCTCATGGGGGCGCGTCAGCACACCCGCTGGGTGTAACACCTGAGATTCGGGCCGACTGCTGAGCAGTCGGGCCGGATCTTCCGACAACTACTTTCTTTTTATTGATGCTGATGTCTTCTTTTTTGTCTTTTCAGAGGCGGCTGCTATGCTGTAGCAGCACTTGGGGCCGAGACCGAGCTCCGTGCCAAGGAGATGGAGCGTAGCCACGCGGCGCAGGAGTGCGAGTGCCTAAACAAGGAGCTTGCCGACCAAATGGAGCGGCACAAGGCGGAGATCCAATAGCTGAAGGACGGCGAGGACCTCCTCAAGGCCGGGTTCGAGACTCAGCGCTCGAACTGGGCCGAGAAGGAGGAGTTCCTGAACGCCGGCTACGGGGAGATCGAGGACTTGATCAATGGTAAGTTGTCCTCTTCTTCTTGAGTGGCTGCTGGCTGCTACGGGAGCCGGCTTCTATCGTTCCATTTTTTTGATCTTTTTCCTCTTCAGAGTACTTCCCGGGTTACTCCGTCACCGTCACCCAGGCGATCAACGCGCGACGCATGACGTGAAGGGCGGGGGGCGTGGACATTGCGCCCAACGCGCCCCGGAATCTTGGCGAGCAGCTCTTGGCCGTCAAGACTCGCCTGCAGCCGGCCCATCGGATGCTCCGCCGTCTGCAACACGCCAGTGGTCTGGTGCTAGCCGCCCTCTGGCGGGGTGCTCGGATCCCACGCACCCCTGGCCGGACCACCGAGTGGCTGCAGTCATCCGCTTCGAGGCCTGGAAGGGTGCCGTGGCTCGGGTGGGTGCTCGAATGGCCCTGGAGTTTGCCAAGGCGTGGTACCCCAACCTGGACTTGACCTAACTGGCCACCTTCTGGCTGGAGGCCACAGACGAGCTGGTGGAGGCGGGCCCTGAGCTCACCCGGCGTGCGGCGGTGCTCGCCGACTACACCAACACTGCCGTCTTCGTCCCCGACCTGGATGCTGACGGCAATGTGGTGACGCTGAGCTGGTTTGGGTTTGAGCCATATTGCGAGGAGGACTCCATGGAGGAAATCGCCTCCAGCGATGAGGGCGATGACGAGGACGACTTCAAGGAGGACGAAGATGACATGGTGGAGGGCGGAGCGGGCAGTCAGCCTCAGCCTAATCAGGCTTCGACCTACGAGCCGCGGGTGGCTACACCGACTGCCGCCGCTGCCGACCAAACCGAGACTAGCCAGCCGGCCGCTCCGCCATCCGGCGCCGCTACCTCCACCAACCCCTTAAACTCGCCTGCTGCTCCTCTGGCCTAGGCAGCCACATTTATCTTGTCCTGTGCTGTAATCCTTTTGAACAATTTTGTTAAGTATGCGCACTCCACCCACTAGGTGTGTACTTTAAACTTCATGGATTCTGGCCTCTGGCCTTTTGCAATGTACATAATTTTAAATTCTTGTTCGATTTTCTCTTTTCTCTCTTTGGCTTTTTGCTGTGCCGCGTTTCCTTGGCCGCCTCCCTGCTAGCCGGACAGCCGCTCTGCGGTCTGTGGCTGGGTCAAGGACTTGTTCGTTCTTCGGAACGGGCAAGTTACTTGGGCCGCTTAGAGTGTAGCTTTGATCGAGCGAGAAGCCGGCTTGCCCGCTGATGAGAAGCCAGACAAGGGAGGCGGAGGGCCGACTGGCCCTAAGTTAGCGTTCTTCCTTAGCCGAATTTCATGTGGGCGACTGCTCCGGCCTTTAGCTCCCGCTAGTCGGACAGCTGCGCTGCAATCTATGACTTAGGGCGGAGAGAGGGCTTTTTAGTGTCGGCACACTACTAGTCGGCTCCGGCTAGTGCAATCTTAGGACAAGGCAGCGAGCCCCCGGGCCGGCTGACCGGAACCTGGATGGGGCAGGAATAGAAAAAAATCAAGTCATGACATAAGCTTAGCTCATAGATAGATAAAAAGGTAGCCCCCGAGTTCGCCTCGGGCTAAATACAAAAGTTGGCATGGTACATACGCTCGAATCAACTATAAAACGGGCGGAGCAGTTTTGCATTCCATGGCCGCTCCGTCTCTTCGCCGGCTGTGCATCTCTTGCGCGCCCTGGGCTTCATGCATCGATAAGGTAGTATGAGTCATTGACCAGGCCCTTGCTGATGATGAATGGGCCTTCCCAAGGTGCCGCGAGCTTATGATGTCCGGCTGATCGCTGGATCAGGCGGAGCACAAGGTCGCCCTCACTGAAAGAACGCAGCCTGACCTCTTCTTGTGGTAGTGGTGCAGGCTCTGTTGGTAGATGGCGGACCGACTGCATGCTTGCAGTCGGGCCTCTTCCAGCAGATCGACGCCGTCTTCTCGCGCCTCCTTTGCCTCCGCCTCTGTGTACATGGTATCCCGAGGCGAGTCAAACTCGATATCCGTAGGGATGACCGCCTCGGGATCGTACACGAGCAAGAAGAGCATGAAGCCGGTTGATCTGTTCAGCGTGGTTCGAAGACTCCAGAGGACGGCCTGTAGCTCGTTGATCCAGCAATCGGCCGACCGCTCCAGCGGCTCGATCCGGCGGGGCTTGATGCCGGACAAGATGAGGCTGTTTGCTCGCTCCACCTAGTCGTTTGACTGCGGATGGGCAACGGATGCTTAGTCCAGTTGGATGCCCTGCTTTGCGCAGAAACGGGCCAAGGCGCCTTTGGCAAAGTTGGTGCCATTGTCGGTGATGATGCTGTGAGGAACGCCATATCTTACAGTGATGTCGGCGATGATGTTGTGAGGAACTCCATATCTGATAGTGATGTCGGCGATGAATGTGGCAGCTGTCGGACCATTCAACTTCTTGATTGGTTTTGCTGCTATCCACTTGGTGAACTTGTCCACGGAAACTAGCAAATGGGTCATGTTGCCGCGCGCCGTCTTGAACAGGCCTACCATATCCAAACCCCACACGACAAAGGGCCAGGTGATGGCGATGGTGTTGAACGCGGAGGCCGACAAGTGTTGTTTGGCGCTGAACACCTGGCACCCCTGTATGTCTTGACTAACTCTTTGGCATCATCCAAAGCAGTTGGCCAGAAGAAGCCATGGCGGAAAGCTTTGGCAACGAGGGTCCTGGAGGCGGCATGGTGGCCACATTCTCCTTGATGTATATCTCTGAGGTTCTCCATGCCTTTCTCTGGTTCTACACAGTGTTGGTGGACGCCAGTCACACTCCACCTTGCGAGCTCTTGATTGAGAATTGTGTAGAAGCCTGATCTGCACTGGATTTGTCTTGCTAGCACCTGGTCGGTTGGCAGCACGAGGCTGACCAAATAGTCGCGGATGGGATGCGCCCAAGATGGGGCCGCCACCACTGTGAACACAACCACTGGTACGAGGGGGGCCGGGTTGGGAGGCGGCGGGCTGGAGCGGGCTGCTCCGAATGGCTCTGATGAAGTCCCTTAGCTGACTGCGGCAGCCCCCGGGCCGCCTACTAGGAGCGCTGGGCTGGGTGCTGGTGCTGTAGCCCCTGGACCGCTTGGTGAAGTCCCCGAGCCAGCCGTAGAAGTCCTCGGGCCGACTGCTGAAGTCCCTGGGCCGACTGCTGAAGTCCCCGAGCCGGATCTGGCTGCTCCTGGGGCAGTCTACACGAAGATGGAGTTGGACTCTGGTGAAGGCTTGATGGATGGCTTGCAGAGGAGCTCAAGGAAGACACCGGATGGTATAGCTTGCCGGGTGGAGCCGATGTAGGTGAGAGCATCTGTTGCGTCGTTATCGGCCCTTGGCACATGGATGAACTCGCACCCGTCGAAGTGATCGCTCATCTGTTGGACGAGGAAGCGGTAGCTTGCCATGTTGGCATCCTTGGCGTCCCAGTCACCGGACGACTGTTGGACCACCAAGTCAGAGTCGCCGTAGTAGAGGATGCAGCGAATGCTGATTTCTTTGGCAAGTCGGAGCCCGAAGATGAGTGCTTGATACTCGTCTATGTTGTTGGAGGCGGCGAAGTGGATTTGCAGCGGGTACTTCAGCTTGTCGCCTTTGGGAGAGGTGAGGACGATGTCGGCTCCCAGGCCGGTGCACATCTTTGAACCATCAAAGTGCATCCGCTAGTGCGTAGAGTCCGGAGCTGGCAACAGGTATTGGGACTCGGCCCAGACGACGAGGAAGTTGACTAGTGCTTGGGACTTGATGGCAGTGCAGGCTGGTAGAAGATGGTGTGTGCGGAGCCAGCTCGATGGCCCACTTGGCCACCCGGCCCGAGGCACCTCTGTTTCCTATGATTTCGGCGAGGGGAGAAATGCAGATGACCGTGATGGAGTGCTCTTGCAAGTATTGCTTCAACTTCTTGGCGGCAAAGTACACACCATAGCACATCTTCTGGTAGTGGGGGTAATTCTGCTTGGAGGCCGACAGGACCTCTCTCAGGTAATACACTGGCCTCTGGACCGACTATGCCTTGCCGGCCTCTGGGCACTCGACGATGATCATCATGCTAATATCTCTGTTGGTGGCGGAGATGTAGAGGAGCATAGGCTCTTTAGCAGCTGCCGCCGCCAGGATAGGTGGCGTTGACATCATCCGCTTGAGCTGGAGGAAGGCGGCGTCCGCCTAGTCGTTCCACTCAAAGCAAGTGGTTTTCTTCATGAGTTGGTTCAGAGGGAGTGCCTTTTTGCCCAGCCGACTGATGAAGCGGCTGAGGGATGCTAGGCACCCGGTGAACTTCTGCACATGACGCAGCTTGGTGGGTTTCTCCATCCTCACGATGGGCTTGATCTTCACAGTGTTGCACTCGATGCCGCGTTCTGAGACAAGGAATCCCAGGAGCTGGCCAACCGACACACCGAAGACACACTTCTCCGGGTTCAGCTTGATGTTGAAGCGGCGCAGATTTTCAAAGGTTTCCTTCAAGTCTTCCATCAGGGTGCCACGCTTTTCCATCTTCACCACAATGTCGTCCATGTAAACATGGGCATTGCATCCGAGTTGCTTTAGCAAGCACTTCTGCAGACAACGTTGGAAGGTGGTGCTAGCATTCCTCAAGCCGAATGTCATGGTGATGTAGCAGAAGGCGCCGAATGGCGTGATGAAGGTGGTCTTCAGTCAATCAGCCGAATCCATCTTGATCTGGTGGTAGCCGGAATAGGCGTCAAGGAAAGACAACAGCTTGCATCCAGCTATTGAGTCGATCACTTGGTCTATTCGCGGCAGAGCAAATGGATCTTTGGGGCAGGCTTTGTTGAGACTGGTGTAATCAATGCACATGCGCCACTTGTTCTTCTTCTTCAGCACAAGGACTGGGTTGGCAAGCCAGTTCAGGTGGAACACTTCCATAATGAATCCAGCTGCTTGCAGTTGGGAGACTTCTTCTCCAAAAATCCTTCTCTTTTCTTCCGACAGGTGGCGGAGGGGTTGCTTGACCGGCTTGGCATCTCACCTTACATGAAGTTTGTGCTCGGCGAGATCCGTCGGGACACCCGGCATGTGTTTGGAGGACCATGCGAAGATGTCTCGATTCTCATGGAAGAAATCAACAAGCTCGCCTTCCTATTTGCTGTCAAGGCCAATGCCCATGACAGCAAACCTCTCCGGGTGGTCTTGGTCCACGAGGATCCACTTGGTCTCTTTGGCCGGCTGGAATGAGGCCACTGCTTCAACTTCCATGGGATCAGTCGTCTTGGCCGGCTTCTCACTGGCCATTGCTACCATCCGATCAAAGAGCCGTCTTTCTAGAGCTATGACGAGTGACTTGGCTAGCCAGCTGCAGGTAGCTGCACAGTCTTGTGACTTCTTGTAATATCCGGAAACTATGATGATGCCCTTGAGGCCTGGCATCTTGGCTTTCAGGTATGCATAGTGAGGGACCATCATGAACTTGGCCAGCGCAGGACGGCCCAAGAGCATGTGATAGGGGCTTTCCAGGTCGACCACTTCAAACCAGATTGGCTCGCGGCGGAAATGATCTCTGTCACCGATGAGGACGCCAATCTTTATATTGCCAATTGGGGAGCAGGACACACTACAAAAAAAGACACATCCGTGACATTTTGGGCCGAACGAATTTTTCTGTCATATTTATGACTCTTCTATGACGATAATTCTGACAAAACCCGGTATCATCATAGATGTGGTGGGCTCCTACTTCTATGACAAAAAATCATGACAGAAAATGGGCTTTTCGTCCTGGGTGGGCCGGAGAAGCAGCTGCATGACATTCTTTGGGCCGTGCATGATGGAAAAAACCATGGTAGAAGCAAGGGCGAGGAAAATATCAGGGAGTTCCCGGTTATAGTGGGTGGTCGGGGGCCGAGCGATGCGCGTTTCTCTCGTACACGTATGCACGTGGGTGCGAGGCGTTGGGCTCTAACTGAACCTGAGCGAGGCGTTCACCTACTGAACCCGAGCGATTGCACTGTAGGCTACATGTTACTGAACCCGATCGAGCGATTCCTTTGTTCGCTATTGTTGCTAACTGAAGACAATTGAACTTGCTGCCTCCTTCCCTTGATGAACAATGAGCATTGTTGGGGGTTGGATGAACAGTTCCTGGTGGGGGGTTGGATGAACAGGACCTCATGGTGTTGCGTCTGGATGAACAGGACCCCGATCGATCGAGCCGGTTGGGCATGGATGAATATGACCCCATGAAGGGCTGGATGAACAGGACCACGTGGAGGGAAGGTTGAACAGTAGCCGGTTGAGGGCTGGTTGAACAGTAGCCGGTGGAGGGCTGGATGAACAGTAGCCCGTGGAGGGGTGGTAGAACAGGACCCCGTGGAGAGGGATGGTTGAACAGTAGCCGATGGAGGAGAGCACGGTGGAGGCTGGATGAACAGGAGCCCGTGGACGAACAGTCGCAGGTGGAGGTTGGAGGAGGTCGACGGTGGATGAACAATATCCCGTGGAGGCTGGAGGAGTTCGATGGTGGAGATGAACAGTAGCCTATGGAGTCCCGTTTTGCGGTACGCCACACCCCTCCCAATGAATAGGACCCCCGTTTCGACCATAGCGCTCCAACACAAGTCCGTTTCCTTCGTTTTGTGGTACGCCACACCCCTCCCGATCAACAGGACCCCATTTCGACCGTAGGAGGTCCAACAGAAGTCCGTTTCCTCTGTTTTGCAGTACGCCAGACCCCTCCTGATGAATAGGATCCCATTTCTATCGTAGCCGGTCGAACACAAGGCCGTTTCCTCTGTCCTGCGGTACGCCAGGCCTAGTTTACATCGGCTGTTCCGTCCAAGCCCTCCCGATGAACACGACGACGCATTCCGTTCCGACCCAGCCGGTTGGCTCCCCATGAACACGATGATGATGCAGTTTCTCTGTTCCGGCCCAGCCATGTACATGAGCCCTGGCCGTACATATGCGCGAGTAGGCGTTCGAGACCCCGCCCATATGTACGTACATGGCCGTATTTACTTTCTTGCACCCTTTCTACTGTACATACGTGTACATGCTACATGCACGCCTCTACATCGACCAGTATGTATGTACACATTCGCGACCAGAATGACAACTCTACATACGCTTCGACCAGGTGGGTCCCGACTATCATGCACTTCCTTGCGTGCGAAGATGTAGCTGGTGGGTCCCAGCAGTCAGGGGGTGAATCATTTTTTTGCCCGTAATATGGACGCACTTCCTTGCGTGCGAAGATGTAGTTGGTGGGTCCCAGCAGTCAGGGGGGAAACGTTTTTTTGTGAAATACGGTGGACCGTCTGGTAGGTCCCTGCTGTCAGGTGGAGGAATAATTATTTTGCGCGTAATAAGGAGGCACTTCCTTGCGGCTGTCGTGGACCCAGCTGTCAGCCTCTCCACATACAATACTCTTCTGATGGAAGTTGTCCCTTGACCACGTTGACCATGTCGCATCGAGAGCACCAGGGTGGTGGATGACGGCGAGGCCTAGGAAGGGGACGACACGGTGCTGGGGAAGACGCGGCAGTGGAAGCCCGTGCAGAGAGGAGTATGAGGGTTCACTGGTTTGGCTGCGGTGTGAGGCTTCCGTCGCCGCAGAATAACATGGGGTGTGGGTGAGTAGAGGGATGGCCTGGCCAGCGGTGGGAGTAGTAGGGGGCGGTGAGGCCCCCGCGGCATCACAGCCGGCCATGGGAGGCAGGAGCACGCGGCACGACCGGCGCTGCTTTGGGCAGCTGGAGCAAGAAGACCAGAGGTTGAAGAAGCACTACGGTCGTTGGATGGACATCGTACGTCACTGCAGCTAGAATCGTTTATATTGAATATGTTGACAAAGCCCTTGGTATGCGTCAACTTAGTAGGCCCACAGGCCAGCCTCCGAAACGGTGCGCCCCAGATGTCAGGGGGAGGAATCATTTTTTGGGTGGCTGAAGCAAGAATATCCGAGATTGAAGAAGAAGCACAACATCCGTTGGATGGACATCCAACGGCCACTACTGCTAGAACTGTGTGTTGACTATAAGTTGACAAAGCCTTGCATACACGTCAACTTAGTTTTATTAGGGGATGCCTCAACTTAGAAGGCCCACAAGTGTGTGGTAGAGAATTTATAGCCCATTTGCGATTTGTAAGAATGTACATCCCATTTTTGAATTCTAATGGAATTTACTACAACCCATTTATAGTTTGTTAAAAGTACAACCCAATTTCTAGCTAGGACAACGATTAATAATTTCAACCATCTGCTCAAAACAGAATTAAAAAAAAATTCCCACATTTTGATGGGATGCAAAATTCTAGTCAGATTAAATATAATTTCAAAATAAAGCTGTATTACGTAAAATTCCAACGAAATATAGCGCGCACAACAAGTAATGAAATTAAAATTTTCAAATTCCAAAAATAATATATTGTAACATCCCACATTTTCAATTTGGAATGTTATATAAATAGATCATCATTGCATATCATATTTTATTGCATTTTGGCTCGATCCTAGAAAATTCTACGTAACTCAAGGACCCACGGAGAGAGTTGGGGATTTCGATTATTTCATATTTGAGTTGTCTCAAAATTTAGAAATAGGATCATTTGATTTTATTTATTTTATCTTCAATTATTTCAATTACAAAAATACGAGAGAGGGAATAAAATGACTTTCCCAAAATATAGAAATATTGAGGATTTAATAAAAAAATCAAATAAGATTTTATTTTGGATTTTATTGTTATTTTATTTGAATTTAGAAAAAATGCTTGTTTTTCAAAATTGGATTTAGGCCCCAAATAAATGTTCATCTAAACCGGCTTGATTTTAGAAGCCGGGGAAAATTTATTTCGGGATTTTTGGAGTCCCTTTAGTATTTCTTTTAATTGTTTTTTTGCACGTAATGTTTTTATTTAAAAAAAATGACCTACGGGCCGTGTCCGTCCGGGACTCCGACCCGGCCGGCCTTTAAAGCCCGAGGCCCGAGCCGCCCCAGCCCCAGCAGCCCTGCCGCCGGATCCCGCCGCAGAGCCGTCGCTGATCCCGCCGCCGCCGACCACCCGCCATATTTTTTTTCAGAAAAACCGTTCGGTTTTCCGTTGGTTTTCGTGGTTATTTATTTATTTATTTAGTTTTGTTTTTATTTTACTAGATCGTTTTTTTTCTGGTTTAGGTTAATTAGCGAGCGTTCGCTCATTCGTTTGTTTTAACAAACGCGTTCATCGTTTAGATCCAGATAACGAACGTTCATTCGTTTATCTGTTCGTCATTTTCTCTTTTTCTCGGATTTATTCCGCGATTTTTCTGATCGCGATTTTTGATCCGATTTTCGTTTTAGTTTAACTTTTTCCTCGTTTATCGGAATCAGGCGATTCAAGCGCCTAGAGTTTCGTCTGGAAACCCTCTTTCCGTTTAATCTACTCAAACAAGTTTTTGCTTCTGTAAAATTTGACTTAGGTCCAGATTAGTATATGGAGCTTGTTTCTTTCGCCGTTTGAGTTTTGTTTCTTCGTTTGATTTGATTCTTTTTGCAAACCGGAGTTCTTAAGTTGAGATTTTTGGTTAGATCTCTTATTTGAGTTTTATCCGTGCATTAGATGAGTACTTATTGTATGCTTTTTTGTTTGTTTGCTTGCATAGAGTACCCGGATTGCGCCGCTTGGTACTTCGAATCCCTAGGTTTCGCGGATCATCAGCAAGGCAAGTAACACTTTGATCATACCTCTTTACTACCCAGTTTTATTGCATTAGATCAATCCTCAAACAAATGCATGATTAGGATCTGATTAATATGTGGGTTTTGGGAAGTAGATGAGGTAGTACCTATTACCTGTTTTATTATCAAACCCTTGGGAGTTACTTCTACGTTTGCTTATTATGCCATGCTATGCTAGTAGATGTGGATTGGGTGAGTGAATTTCCATGATAGATGTGAGATTGTTAATTAATGGTTTATTTAAGGTGGCAACTTTAATACACATCTAGGTGGATTGAGGCACTTGGGTATTCCAGGATTGCCTGTTTGTTGTTGGACCGCTACCCTGGCTCAAAGGGATCATAAGATTATTCATGCTAGAAACTTCCGTGTGCAGCCACATGCTATTATGGGCTCTAGCATAGTTGAGTAAGTCGAGCAAACCCTTACAGTGGTAGACTAGCAGATGTAGGGGAAAGTAGGTGTACAGGTCTACCCATCGTAAGGTGCTAGCGCTTCTGAAAGACTATGTCTCGGTCATCCGTTTCTCAAACACCATGTAGTGCGAGAAAACCAACGGAGGAGATCGAGTCTTGTGGGGAAAAGTGCACAAACCTCTGCAGAGTGTATAAACTAATCATGATTAGCCGTGTCCCCGGTTATGGACGTTTTGAGTATCTAGTACTTGGATTATCATGTGAATCTCATCATGTTACTCTAATTAATATTGTTGGGTTTGTTTTAAGATGATGTTACTTAATTGGGATTGAGAATGTTGTCAACCATTCTCAATGTTTAACAACCACCATGATAGTTAAATAAAATTTATTCCTTTGTAGTAGGGAAAAATTGGCTTTATGCAAAATCTGTAACCATAGAGCTTTTCCACCAGCCAAATATGCATCTAGAATAGCATTATTTCTTTTATTACTCTCTATCTGTTACTTTGCCAGCATATTCCATGTGCTGACCCGTTTTCGGGCTGCAACAATCATGTTGCAGACTTTTCAGACGACGAGTAAGATTGCCTTAGGATCGTGGTCCTATACTCAATGATGACGTTGGAGTTGATGGACTCACTTATCTTCCAAGCCTTCCGCTGTTATTATTATTAGATGGCCTTAAGCCATATTTATTGTAATAAGCTCTCTTTTGAGGCATACGATGTAATAAGTGTGTGATTGCCACTCTGTTATAAATCCTTCGAGTACTGTGCATGTCAGCATTACTGATCCAGGGATGACACTGATGCACAAAGATCAGACTGTTTGAGGTCTGGTCGCTACAAGATGGTATCAGAGCACACGCTGACTGCAGGACATGACCACTAAGCTAAAGCCCTAGACCACTACTCTCTCTTCTCATTCTGACTCCTCATCTTTTCTACTCTTTTAGGATGGCGGATGCAAGGAACAAGTTCATGCAACCGGATGAAGATACACCCTTTGGACGACACCTGAAGGAAGTTACGAAGTACCTGAAGATCGGAGTACCCAGCTTCATCGGGATCTACAACGCCACTTTACCAGAAGAAGAGTGCTGGATGATTCAAGTTCAAGTTCCCGGAAGGACGTTCATGCCCGTCACTGAGCCCATAGAGTTTTCTTTTGATGCACCAACCTGGAGCCTAGGAAAGAGCATGGCAGCCCACATCACCATGGGACGTATTGGAGAGGTTTACCACAAGGAGCTTAAGGACACTATCTACCAGATTTGTGGGCGCCGAGACGAGCAATGGGAGATGATCAACACCAGGAAGGATAGATCAATTGCAGCTTTCATCCTAGAGTTAAACCAGCACATTCGACGCCAGGAGAACCAGATGTGCGCAGGCATGATAGATCTGAAGAAGGCCATGACCAAGATCTCGGAACTGGAGGAAGAACTCAAGTCTACACGTGATGGATATGAGGAGGAAATAGCAACACTAGTGGAGAAGAGCGATGATCTGAAGAAGAAGCTAAAAGTATTCATGGGATTCCCCGCAATTGGAGAAGAAGAAGATTTCACTTGTCCCGAGAACTAGATCATCATCGACGACACTGACTCAGACTCGGATGATAGTGATGATGACTATGTTGATGAAGCAGGAGCAGATATTATGGAGTCTTCATCGGAGCAGTTTTTCTAGTCGACCACCATAACAATAGTAGTATTTTCCCCATGTATCAAGTATAGTCCGAGCACTTTTGTAACGATAGATATACCGTTGTATGCCCTTGTTTGAATTGATTGAAGTGTTTTGATTGAATTTGACTCATGTGCATATGGTTAGTGTTTTCCCTCTAGACCTCATTCTATTCTATATTCTCATCTTTTCTAAACCATCAGATGCCTCCGAGACGTGACAATGGATTTGCTTTCCCACCGGAGCTCACCCAGTTGATCCAACAGCAGAATGCATTGATGCAGATACTAGTCCAGAATCAGAATCAGGGGAACAACAACAATAACCCACCACCACCACCTATTGATCACTTAACCCATTTTCTTAGGTTGAATCCGCCGGTGTTCTCCAGTAGCACCGAGCCGATTGTTGCAGATGATTGGCTTCGCAAGACAGCCAGGGAGTTGACCACTGTAGGATGCTCAGATGTGGAGAGGGTGCGCTTTTCCGCACATCAGCTTGAGGGACCCGCAAAATCATGGTGGGAGAATTTCGCAGCCACTTATCCAGTAGACACTGTCACGTGGGATCAGTTTCAGCAGGCTTTTCGTACTGCCCATGTTTCAGCAGGAGCTATGGCCATGAAGAAGCATGAGTTTTGCAACTTATGCCAGGGAGGACGTATAGTTGGCCAGTATGTGGATGACTTTAGTAAGCTAGCATGTTATGCCCCAGATGACGTTGCTACAGATGCAGCTAAGCAAGAGAAGTTTCTAGAAGGACTGAATGAAGAGCTGAGTATGCAGTTGATGGTAGCAAGTTTCAACAACTACCAGGAGTTGGTAGACCGTGCCCTTATGATTGAAGGGAAGCAGCAGCAGATTGAGAACCGCAAGAGGAAGTATGGACAAGGGAAATACAATTCTGGAGCTCAGCAGAAGCCATGTTTTACCCCGAAATCGGGAGGCCAGTTTCCAGGAGTTGAAGGAACGTTTGATTACCTCACCAGTGTTGATTCTGCCAGATCATACAAAGGATTACGAGGTGTATTGCGATGCTTCACGTCGAGGACTTGGAGCAGTGCTTATGCAGGAGGGGAGAGTTGTTTCGTATGCTCCACGACAGCTGAAACCCCATGAGTTGAATTATGCCACTCATGATTTGGAGTTAGCAGCTGTAGTGCATGCATTGAAGACATGGAGACATTTTCTTATTGGAAATCATTGTGAGGTGTACCCGGATCACAAGAGCTTGAAGTACATTTTCATGCAGAAGGAGTTGAACCTCAGACAAAGGAGATGGTTGGAGCTCATCAAGGATTATGACATGAGATTGCAGTACCACCCCGGGAAGGCTAACGTAGTAGCCGATGCGTTTAGCCATAAGAGCCATGTCAATACACTCATGACCGCAGGACTGCCAAAGGAGTTAGCCCAGGACTTTTACGTACTATGTTTGTATATAGTTCCGAGAGGCTATGTAGCATCATTGGAACTTCAGTCGACTTTGATGGATAAGATCAGAGAAGCTCAGAAGACCGATAAGGAAATTGCTGAGATAAAGGACAAGATGAGCAAAGGAAAAGCCAAGGGATTTTGTGAGGATGAGCACGATACTTTATGGTTTGAAGACCGTGTTTATGTTCCTAATTACCCGAAGATCAGGAAGTTGATTTTGCAAGAGGCTCGTGATTCGCCGTATTCAATTCACCCAGGAAATACCAAGATGTATTTGGATTTGAAGGAAACTTTCTGGTGGACCGGAATGAAGAAAGATATAGCGGAGTATGTAGCAGTTTGTGATGTATGTCAGAGAGTAAAGGCAGAGCATCAGAAGCCAGCAGGATTGTTGCAACCATTGCCAATACCCGAATGGAAGTGGAATAAGCTAGGCATGGATTTTATCACAGGATTGCCCAGGACTTGTTCCAGCTATGACTCAATTTGGGTTGTAGTCAATCGTTTGACGAAGGTAGCACATTTCATTCCAGTGAAGACCACTTACACCAGTGCTAAGTTGGCCAAGATATACATGACCATGATCGTATGTCTGCATGGATTTCCGAGGAGCATTGTATCAGATAGAGGAAACCAGTTCACCTCAAAGTTCTGGAATCAGTTGCACAAAACATTGGGTACCAGGCTAGAGTTCAGTACAACTTTTCATCCACAGATAGACGGACAGACCGAGAGAGTCAATCAGATTTTGGAGGATATGCTGAGAGCTTGTGCGCTAGATTATGGATCTATTTGGGACGACAATTTGCCATATGCAGAGTTTTCTTACAACAACAGTTATCAATCCAGTTTGAAGATGCCCCCTTTTGAAGCCTTATACGGAAGGAGGTGCAGAACCCCATTGACATGGGATGAAGTTGGAGACCGTCAGTTGTTTGGACCGGATTTGATTAAGGAGTCTGAACGGAAAGTGAAGCTGATTCGCGACAGGCTCAAGGTAGCCCAATCCAGGCAGAAGAGCTATGCAGATTCAAAACGCAAGGAGACAGTTTACGAAGTCGGAGATAGAGTCTATCTTCGTGTATCTCCACTTCGAGGAGTTAAGCGTTTTGGGGTTAAAGGAAAGTTAGCACCACGTTTTGTGGGACCATACAAAGTTTTGGAGCGTATGGGAGAAGTTGCCTACAAGTTGGGATTACCCAAAGGATTGTCAGCAGTTCACAACGTGTTCCACGTTTCTCAGTTGAAGAAGTGCCACGCAGAGATGGCTGATATAGCGCTGAGAGATACAGTGCCACCAGAGGCGATTCAATTGGATAGTGATTTGACCTATGAGGAGAAACCAGTCAAGATTCTTGAGTATGCCAGCCGAGTCACCCGTAGCAAGGTTATCAAATTTTGCAAAGTTCAGTGGAGCCACCACACCGAGGATGAATCCACCTGGGAGCGAGAGGAAGATCTGCTGAAAGACCACCCTCACCTATTTCCTAGCCAACCCGAATCTCGAGGGCGAGATTCATCTTAAGGGGGGTAGGTTTGTAAATCCCAAATTTTCAATTTGGAATGTTATATAAATAGATCATCATTGCATATCATATTTTATTGCATTTTCGCTCGATCCTAGAAAATTCTACGCAACTCAAGGACTCACGGAGAGAGTTGGGGATTTCGATATTTTCATATTTGAGTTTTCTCAAAATTTGGAAATAGGATAATTTGATTTTATTTATTTTATCTTCAATTATTTCAATTACAAAAATATGAGAGAGGGAATAAAATGAGTTTCCCAAAATATAGAAATATTGAGGATTTAATAAAAAAATCAAATAAGATTTTATTTTGGATTTTATTGTTATTTTATTTGAATTTAGAAAAATGCGTGTTTTTCAAAATTGCATTTAGGCCCCAAATAAATGTTCATCTAAACCGTCTTGATTTTAGAAGCCAGGGAAAATTTATTTCGGGATTTTTGGAGTCCGTTTAGTATTTCTTTTAATTGTTTTTTTGCGCGTAATGTTTTTTTAAAAAAAACGAACCGACCTACCGTGCCATGTCCGTCCGGGACTCCAACCCGGCCGGCCTTTAAAGCCCGAGGCCCGAGCCGCCCCGCTGCCGGACCCCGTCGCCGCCGGATCCCGCCGCCAGAGCCGTCGCCGATCCCGCCGCCGCCGCCGACTGCCCCGCCGCCGGACCCCACCACCGCCGGAGCCGCCGTCGACCCCGCCGCCCCGCACCCCGAGGTAGCCGCCGCCGCCGTGTTTTTTCCAGAAGAACCGTTCGGCTTTCCTTTGGTTTTCGTGGGTATTTCTTTATTTATTTAGTTTCGTTTTTATTTTATTAGATCGATTCTTTTTCCGGTTTAGGTTAATTAGCGAGCGTTCGCTCGTTCGTTCATTTTAACGAACGCGTTCATCATTTAGATCCAGATAACGAATGTTCGTTCATAAATCTGTTCGTCGTTTTTTTTCTTTTTCTCGAATTTATTCCGCGATTTTTCTGATCGTGATTTCTGATCCGATTTTCGTTTTAGTTTAACTTTTCGCTCGTTTATCGGAATGAGGCGATTCAAGCGCCTAGAGTTTCGTCTCGAAACCCTCTTTCCGTTTAGTCTACTCAAACAATTTTTTGCTTCCGTAAAATTTGACTGAGGTCCAGATTAGTAAACGAAGCTTGTTTCTTTCGCCGTTTGAGTTTTGTTTCTTCATTTGATTTGATTCTTTGTGCAAACCCGAGTTCTTAAGTTGAGCTTTCTGGTTAGATCTCTTATTTAAGGTTTTACCCGTGCATTAGATGCGTACTTATTGTATGCTTGTTTGTTTGTTTGCTTGCGATAGAGTACCCGGATTGCGTCGCTTGGTACTTTGAATCCCTAGGTTTCGCGGATTATCAGCAAGGCAAGTAACACTTTGATCATACCTCTTTACTACCTAGTTTTATTGCATTATATCAATCCTCAAACAATTTCATGATTTTGATCTGATTAATATGTGGGTTTTGGGAAGTAGATGAGGTAGTACCTATTACCTATTTTATTATCAAACCCTTGGGAGTTACTTCTATGTTTGCTTATTATGCCATGATATGCTAGTAGACGTGGATTGGGTGAGTGAATTTCCAAGACAGATGTGAGATAGTTAACTAATGGTTTATTTAAGGTGGCAACTTTAATACACATCTAGGTGGATTGAGGCACTTGGGTATTCCAGGATTGCCTGTTTGTTTTTGGACCGCCACCCTGGCTCAAAGGGATCATAAGATTATTCATGCTAGAAACTTCCGTGTGCAGCCACATGCTATTATGGGCTCTATCATAGTTGAGTAAGTCGAGCGAACCCTTACAGTGGTAGACTAGCAGATGTAGGGGAAATTAGGTGTCCAGGTCTACCCATCGTAAGGTGCTAGCGCTTCTGAAAGACTATGTCTCGGTCATCCGTTTCTCAAACACCATGTAGTGCGAGAAAACCAACGGAGGCGATCGAGTCTTGTGGGGAAAAGTGCACAAACCTCTGCAGAGTGTATAAACTAATCATGATTAGCCGTGTCCCCGGTTATGGACGTTTTGAGTATCTAGTACTTGGATTATCATGTGAATCTCATCATGTTACTCTAATTAATATTGTTAGGTTTGTTTTAAGACGATGTTACTTAATTGGGATTGAGAATGCTGTCAACCATTCTCAATGTTTAACAACCACCATGATAGTTAAATAAAATTTATTCCTTTGGAGTAGGAAAAAATTGGCTTTATTGAAAATCTGTAACCATAGAGCTTTTCCACCAGCCAAATATGCATGTAGAATAGCATTATTTCTTTTATTACTCTCTATGTGTTACTTTGTTAGCATATTCCATGTGCTGACCCGTTTTTGGGCTGCAACATTCATGTTGCAGACTTTTCAGACGACGAGTAAGATTGCCTTAGGATCGTGGTCCTATACTCAGTGATGCCGTTGGAGTTGATGGACTCACTTATCTTCCAAGCCTTCCGCTGTTATCGTTATTAGATGGCCTTAAGCCATATTTATTGTAATAAGCTCTCTTTTGAGGCATACGATGTAATAAGTGTGTGATTGCCACTCTGTTATAAATCCTTCAAGTACTGTGCATGTCAGCATTACTGATCCAGGGATGACACTGATGCACAGAGATCCAGGAAAGGCCCAAACGAGGCTTCTGTACAACTTTTTGAAGTCACTGAGCTCAATTCATAACTTAAGAAAAAAGTTAGAGTACAGTGGAACCTAATTATAAGTTGTCACGAGCAAATAAATAATTCAACGGGTCCCACTTGTGCATGTGTGCGTGTGTGTGTGTGTGTGTGAGACAGAGAGAGAGAGACCCATCGACCGATGCTCGTAAATACATCTTTCATCCATATGCATTGCTGATGCTCAGTTAAAACTTATATAGTTGACACAATCATATAGAACATCATAGCACACTGAACTTGCATACAAAAATTTCATGCATGCGGCACAATCAACATGGAAGCAGTGGATCGCTACGGGTAGGGCTATGTTGAAACCAACAAACTCGTACATAACGGTTCATCATCTTTATCAATGACGGGGAAATATCTTGAATGTTGTGCAAAGAAAACAACACACAACACAATAAGTTATGCTAGCACATTAAGTTGACGTACATCCCTTTCTAAAAAAAGTTCAGGTACAAAATTAGAACAGGTCACAATCAAATGTACTGACACATCAGTGCTTCACACCCATAGCTCGGATTTAACTAGTATCTAACAAGATTCAGTTGTTACCTCAAATCAGAGCACATCCAGGCAGCCAACCCTGCCTCTTATCCCAAAGAAGTAGTGGCCTCCATCGTTCTGAGCAACACAAGGAAAGTCTGATGTTGACTCCTATAATGGACGTCATCGACGGACCCTGGCACCAGCGGCGGCGGCATGACTTCGATTGATGGATTGACCACTTCTTCGACATGCACGAACACTTGATACAGGTACATCCCTAACATGGTCCACGACGACCTTGGTGGCAACGAATAGGACAACCACGGTTACTACACCGGTATCTCAACACCAATCACCTTCGGTATGGTGGACGACTTCTTCATCCATGCCATAACCGTCAGAGCCCAGCTGTCTGGAGGAACAAACATACTTACGAGCTCACCTCCAAGGTCGTTGATAAGCTCATTCATGGACTCGCTATTCCAAGCACATCGAGGCATGCCGTGGAAGGTAAGCTTTGTTAAAAACTCAAGCTCAGAGGGCACCGAGCCCCATCCTGGGTGCCACCGATCAAAGCTCGCCAGCGCGCCATCGCAGAACAAACACTGGGAAGATTCAAACACATGACTACAGTTGAAAGTTGTCCAGAACCTGACAAAGTAATCAGCCGGTGGCGAACAGACTTCGACGAGCAAGTCACTTATTTGGATGCCATGCACAATGCCAAGAGCTTTGACAAGGTCGTCCGGCGAGACGGGAGGCCAGTCGCCGTAGATGGTTACCATCAGCACTTTGCCAGCAAACTGGTTGTCAAGCGCCGCCATGCCACTGTTGAGCGACAACACGCTGCGACCGAAGGCAGGACGGACCTCAAGATCTCCGGCTCGGAGATCCACGTTGACCGGCGACATGATAGTAAGCTTGAGTACAGGGAGTACAGGAGGGGGATTTGGGGGAACTGGAATAGGAATCGAGATTCCAGAGGTGGGGGAGGGGCGGGAGATCGGGGATGAAAAGGTAGGACGAATTTTGAATATGCGCCAATATGCTCTCGGCGCGCAAGCGCACAAAAACACCGGTGTCGCCCACATGTAGGCCTAAGAGTCCCTATTCTTTCATTTTTGGAGAGCCTGACCTTTTTTTGAGGATCTTTTGAGAGCCCAGCCTGAGAGTCATAATTGGCCTGTTTGGCATTGCATTACTACTCGGCCCATATTCAACGACACCTCACAGGCCCAAACAAGTGTACATCATTGAAAAGACGTTGAGCTCAAATTATAACTTGAAAAAAGGAGATATACTCTGAACACTGGAGAATGGCGATGCCCTCATTTAGCCCACCAGTAGTTCGAGACAATAAACAGTTCGAAACAACGATATATACAACATTCAAACACTGACTAGTGACTACTATTGACATAAACAACAAGACATGATAGTTCATAAGAAGTCTTGCTACACCACCAAAACGCACCCATCTGCAGCACTCAGACTCTCGTGATTCAGACGAGAATGAGATTCTAAATAGAGGCAACTATTACATAGTAAGAGTGACATAGACGAGGATGACCAAATGACAAGGAATATGCATAACAAGATAGAGAACTACCCATCCAGAACAAGCAACAAAGACAACAAGTCATTCGAAGAGAGATGATCCAACACCATCAAAATTTGCAGCCCCGCTTCAGCGACCAGTGATCCGGAGACACCAGTACTCCACCCTTTCGATGCAATAGCCCAATTACCTATCAACTTGAAGGCTTGAACCACATCACTTCTTGTCGTAATTGAGACATCCAAAGATCAAAGTTAACCCAGATGCCTTTGTCATTCTCACGTTCTTTTGGCTGCAGGCTGTATCGTTGACAATCAGGGGAGTTTTCTCCCGAACTCCTAGGGCTCGCCGTGTAGACACAATTTTCCATAGCAAACAGAGCCTCTCTGACATCAAGGTCCTTGCCAATGGTGATCTCCTGGTTAATTGGATAATTGAGTCCGAGAAACAGAGAGTGTGAACCAAGGTTGTTTACGCGCCTCCAACTCAAAAATCCTGAAGGCCCCAACAAGCTGGTATCCTGCCCATAGACGTAACAACCACTGTCTGGATACTCATGTACTTCACGGTGCTTGTATACAGTGGGTTTTTTGCAATATAACTTTTCCGGCTCCCGTGTCTGAATGATATCAGTCTTTTGCCATCATCTGATCGAGTGAGGAACCAGTTGTGCTTCCCTATTTTTGGCAAAGGTGGTGTGATTACAAAGGGCAGTAACTGTAGGGACACTGCATCATATCAAAAAGGATAATCATTGTTAATGTAAGATCAACATTGTTCAGAGTATGAGTAGGATAATGCAAGAAACAACATTGATATGTCCCTGTTGGAACTGGGAGGAAAATACAGGGAAATGTATGCTGGGTTCAAAAATATAGAAGTGCGATGCATGGTTATACTCATGTTATCTCGCAATCAATTCTTCACATGAAACTACAATGTCATGCATGTTATGTAATCATGTTTTGTCCTCACAAACAAATTCTTCAAGGCAACTAACAAACCATGCATTGTTATATACTCATGTTTTGTGGGCAATTTTTTTGTGAGGATATTATTCTAGCCAATGATTGCTGAAGGGCGAATATAGGTATATACACATGGTAAGCATTACAAGATTTCACTACTTCCAAATATAGAGTTCTCCATATGCACATTTACTTCCCTAATGTATGGTTAGATGAAACCAACAGTGTGGTGCATGTTTCTACATCATAAAAATGAGGAAACTAACATGCCCATTGATACACACTCATATTTAGTAGTAGTATATAGATTACTGTGAAATAAGGAGAATATCCATATATTCCTAACCGTTTGATTATTCAGGGGTACAAATTGGATGTAATGACATGGTCACAATCACATGAATTACCTCATCTCTAATACATTGCCATAGTTCTACTCAAATTCTGCTCAAACAGGGATATGCCAATCATCACAAAAAGTTCAAACAGTGTCATGGCATCATCATTAACATGAGACGGAAACAACATACACACGCCGTCCTAGCAATACGTGGTGCCATCTGCTTTGCCGATCGCGTAGATGATGCCATTGTGTTCAATAGCATCACAGAAGTGTGTATCAGCTTTGAGGATGACCCACTGCGAGCTGAGTTGTCTCCAGCTAAAGAAGGCACCGCCGTAAAGATAGGCGAGTCCACGGTCGAACAAGGCAATAGCTTGAAGTTTGCGTAATTCACATGTCGTGTGGGCACTTGGAAGATTACAATCTTATGCAAAACAAGGTCCGTCCAACTGATGTCGTAATCTAGATGACTTGGACCATGATGGTAAAATCTATATAATCCAACGGAGGAAGGATAATCTCATGGGAGGTCTGGAAGTTCACGAGCACAACTTTTTACCATCTTCTCTGAAGGCAACCATCTAGTGGGAGTTCACGCCGACCCAGTACATACCTGCCAAGAAGTTTCGGACGATGGTGATCGGATCGAAGTCGAGGGAAATGATGTACGGCGACCCACTACATACCTGCAAAGAAGTTTCGGCTAATGGAGACCGGATTGAAGTCGAGCGGCATCATGTACGCCTCCGTATCATGGTGAGAAAATCTCGCAAGACCAGATAGCAACAAGTAGGGTTTCTTGAAAAGTTTAGGCCTCGCTTCGACGATGGCCGTGAACATGTCCCTCAAGCATGCAGCCAGCCGCAGGGGGCTCAACATATCCATACAAGAACAACAAAGGTCAAGGATGTCACTGGGGAGATTGCTCCAATCGTGGCTCATATGGATGATGCGCGGTTCACGTTCAGCCATGGTGGAGTTTGGAAGGTGGGGAATTTTGGGGGCTTGATTTACGGGGGAGAAGGCTGTTGGTGCTGGAGTGGCTAGCGAGGGAATAGTGGTACTGGAGGAGGCGAGCGAGGCAACGGTACACGGGGGCACAGTGAGATGGAGACGGAGATGGAGATGGAGTGGTGCTATGGGAGGGGAGAGGGAGACGAGGCGAGGCATGCTAATGTGCTATACAACGGCGGTGACAGACTACACAGTGCACAGGGCGAGGCTGACTTTGGTAACCCGAACACGCCGCGTGGACTAGTGTCAGGCGCAGGGTGTTGTCACTTCAGTGTGAAGACCGGATGAATAGTATTTTAACCATCAAGTATACCACAATTGTACTACTACTACTACTAGTAGGAACATGAGTACTCTAGTACTGTATAGCGGAAATAGGTCTCCCGTGCTAGCATGCATGTTCACTTCATCCTCCAGGTATCATCCATATTGCGAGTAGAACCAAATTCTTGTGCATGCGGAAGCGCGAAGATGTGCCTTGTCTTTTTTGAGGATAACCATGTATTCCTTAACCAGAGATTGTTGTGTCTCCCATGCACGCACCAATATCCACCTGAACCATCTACGACACATTTTTTTATCTGTTTGCATAGGTCCCACCTATCAGGAAAGGTGCAGAAATAAAAAGGAATCATAAAATGTCTAGCCACGGTGATTCGAAAGAGTGACCTCAACTAGCCAGTGGCACATGTAGCGCTAGAAGGATGGACACGTACACAAACAGGTACGACTCCTCAGTCTACCCGCATAGCCTTTTCGTTTAGTCTACCTAGTCGTCTAATCAACTGCCTGCACGCCACTTCTCCCATTTACTTCTCCATCGGGAACTGATTTTCATCGGCTTCTTCACCTCTCCTTCGTCTTCATTTGCATCCAAACCCCACTTCATTCACATTGTTTTAACCTCTTCACATACTCCTGGAGTAATTTCGAAGCCCCTTTAAATAATCATCTACTTCAGTTAGACTAGCCATCTAATCCTAATTCTCCAAACCATAGCCCTCCGTTCCAGCGGTTCCAAATGGCGAAAGAGATCGAGATGCAGGTTTTTAGCATCCCACATGTCCTCGTCGAAGGCTCGTTGAGCATAGTTGCCACCGTCAGCGTCCACCCAAGTGTTGTTCGGAAGTGAATCAATAATGTACCCAACTCCCTCGAAAAGGTAGAGATGAAAGTCATCGGTCTCGACGCAGAGTACACGGAGCGTGCCACTGGGAAGATCAAACACGCCTCCGTCTTTCAGTTGTGCCTCGAAGATGATGTTTTGGTGTACCACATCATACACGCGCCCTCCATACCAGGTGAACTTCATGATTTCTTGTCTCGGGAGAAAAT